>NC_135235.1:316740130-316829953 GCF_051348905.1 Ranitomeya variabilis
GCTAAAGTTAGGGTTAGGGTTGGGGCTAAAGTAAGGGTTGGAGTTAGGGTTTTGAGTACATTTACAGTTGGGATTAGGGTTGGGGTGTGGTTAGGGCTATGGTTGGGATTAGGGTTAGAGGTGTGTTTGGGTTAGGGTTTAAGTTAGAATTGGGGGTTTCCACTGTTTAGGCACATCTGGGGCTCTCCAAACGCGACATGGCATCCGATCTCAATTCAAGCCAATTCTGCGTTGAAAAAGTAAAGCACTATTACTAGTGTTGTTGTTAGGATTAGGGACTGCGGTCAGTAGAGATACCACCTTCTCAGAGCTCGTCCCATGTTGCGTTTTAGCCACGAGGTCATATCAGTGTGGCCTCTTAACCACCAGGTCATAACAGTTTCCACTGTTTAGGCACATATGGGACTCTCCAAACGCGACATGGCGTCCGATCTCAATTCCAGCCAATTCTGCGTTGAAAAAGTAAAACAGTGCTCCTTCCCTTCCGAGCTCTCCCGTGCACCCAAACAGGGGTTTACCCCCAACATATGGGGTATCAGCGTACTCAGGACAAATTGGACAACAACTTTTGGGGTCCAATTTCTCTTGTTACCCTTGGGAAAATAAAAATTTTGGGGAAAAATACATTTTTGTGGGAAAAAAATATTTTTTATTTTCACGACGCTGCGTTATAAACTGTAGTGTAACACTTGGGGTTTCAAAGTTCTCACAACACATCTAGATAAGTTCCTCGGGGGGTCTAGTTTCCAATATGGGGTCACTTGTGGGAGGTTTCTACTGTTACTGTATGTGACGCCTGCAGACAATCCATCTAAGTCTGCATTCCAAATGTCGCGCCTTCCCTTCCGAGCTCTGCCATGCGCCCAAACGGTGGTTCCCCCCACATATGGGGTATCCGCATACTCAGGACAAATTTGACAACAACTTTTGGGGTCCAATTTCTCCTGTTACCCTTGGGAAAATACAAAACCGAGGGCTAAAAAATAATTTTTGTGGAAAAAAAAGGATTTTTTATTTTCACGGCTCTGTGTTATAAACCGTAGTTCAACTTTTCACAACACATCTAGATAAGCTCCTTAGGAGGCCTACTTTCCAAAATGTTGTCACTTGTGGGGGGTTTCAATGTTTAGACACATCAGGGGCTGTCATGTTCTCAATGGCAAGAGAACATAGCATCAGCATATATAGGAACTAGCTCTTGGAAGATGGGAACTGAGCTGACCATGAACTAAACCTAACGCACAACTAGCAGTGGCCGGGTAGCATGCCTACGTTGATTCTAGATGCCCAGCACCAGCCGGAGGACTAAATAATGCTAGCAGAGGAAAATATTAGTCCTAGCTCACCTCTAGAGAAATACCCCGAAAGGAGACAGAGGCCCCCCACATGTATTGGCGGTGAATTAAGATGAAATAACAAACGTAGTATGAAAATAGGTTTAGCAAATTTGAGGTCCACTTACTACATAGCAGAAGACAGAAAGGACACTTTCATGGTCAGCTGAAAACCCTATCAAAATACCATCCAGGAATTACTTTAAAACTCTGGCATTAACTCATAACACCAGAGTGGCAATTCCTGTTCACAAGAGCTTTCCAGACACAGTAACGAAACTACAGCTGTGAACTGGAACAAAAATGCAAAAACAAACATGGACAAGAGTCCAACTTATCTAGTAGTTGTCTAGGAGCAGGAGCAAGCACAGAGAGGCTTCTGATAACATTGTTGACCGGCAAGCAACTAACAGAGCAGCAAGGTTATATAGCGACTCCCACATCTTGATGGGAACAGGTGAACAGAGAAGATGAAAACACCAGTTCAATTCCACCAGTAGCCACCGGGGGAGCCCAGAATCCAAATTCACAACAGTACCCCCCCTCAAGGAGGGGGCACCGAACCCTCACCAGAACCACCAGGGCGATCAGGATGGGCCCTATGAAAGGCACGAACCAGATCAGAGGCATGAACATCAGATGCATCCACCCAAGAATTATCCTCCTGGCCGTATCCCTTCCACTTGACCAGATACTGGAGTCTCCGTCTGGAAACACGAGAGTCTAAGATTTTCTCCACAACGTACTCCAACTCACCCTCAACCAACACCGGAGCAGGAGGCTCAACGGAAGGCACAACCGGTACCTCATACCTGCGCAATAATGACCGATGAAAAACGTTATGAATAGAGAAGGATGCAGGGAGGTCCAAACGGAAGGAAACAGGGTTAAGAATCTCCAATATCTTATACGGGCCGATGAACCGAGGCTTAAACTTAGGAGAAGAGACCCTCATAGGGACAAAACGAGAAGACAACCACACCAAATCCCCAACACAAAGCCGAGGACCAACACGACGGTGGCGGTTGGCAAAAAGCTGAGTCTTCTCCTGGGACAACCTCAAATTGTCCACCACCTGCCCCCAGATCTGATGCAATCTCTCCACCACAGCATCCACTCCAGGACAATCCGAAGATTCCACCTGACCAGAGGAAAATCGAGGATGAAACCCCGAATTACAGAAAAACGGGGACACCAAAGTGGCAGAGCTGGCCCGATTATTGAGAGCGAACTCTGCCAATGGCAAAAAAGCAACCCAATCATCCTGGTCAGCAGACACAAAACACCTCAGATATGTCTCCAGGGTCTGATTAGTCCGCTCGGTCTGGCCATTCGTCTGAGGATGGAAAGCGGACGAAAAAGATAAATCTATGCCCATCCTAGCACAGAATGCCCGCCAAAATCTAGACACGAATTGGGTCCCTCTGTCAGAAATGATATTCTCAGGAATACCATGCAAACGAACAACATTTTGAAAAAACAGAGGAACCAACTCGGAAGAAGAAGGCAACTTGGGCAGAGGAACCAAATGGACCATCTTAGAGAAACGGTCACACACCACCCAGATGACAGACATCTTCTGAGAAACAGGCAGATCTGAAATAAAATCCATCGAGATGTGCGTCCAAGGCCTCTTAGGAATGGGCAAGGGCAACAATAATCCACTAGCCCGAGAGCAACAAGGCTTGGCCCGAGCACAAACGTCACAAGACTGCACAAAGCCTCGCACATCTCGTGACAGGGAAGGCCACCAGAAGGACCTTGCTAACAAATCCCTGGTACCAAAAATGCCAGGATGACCTGCCAACGCAGAAGAATGAACCTCAGAGATGACTCTACTGGTCCAATCATCAGGAACAAACAGTTTATCAGGTGGGCAACGATCCGGTCTATCCGCCTGAAACTCCTGCAAGGCCCGCCGCAGGTCTGGAGAAACGGCTGACAATACCACTCCATCCTTAAGGATACCTGTGGGCTCAGAGTTACCAGGCGAGTCAGGCTCAAAACTCCTAGAAAGGGCATCCGCCTTAACATTCTTAGAACCCGGTAGGTATGACACCACAAAATTAAACCGAGAGAAAAATAATGACCAGCGCGCCTGTCTAGGATTCAGGCGCCTGGCGGTCTCAAGATAAATCAAGTTTTTGTGGTCAGTCAATACCACCACCTGATGTCTGGCCCCCTCAAGCCAATGGCGCCACTCCTCAAAAGCCCACTTCATGGCCAAAAGCTCCCGATTCCCAACATCATAATTCCGCTCAGCGGGCGAAAATTTACGGGAAAAGAAGGCACAAGGCCTCATCACGGAGCAGTCAGAACTTTTCTGCGACAACACTGCCCCAGCTCCGATCTCAGAAGCGTCGACCTCAACCTGAAAAGGTAGAGCAACATCAGGCTGACGCAACACAGGGGCAGAGGAAAAACGGCGCTTAAGCTCCCGAAAGGCCTCCACAGCGTCAGGGGACCAATCAGCAACATCAGCACCCTTCTTAGTCAAATCGGTCAATGGCTTAGCAATATCCGAAAAACCAGCAATAAATCGACGATAAAAGTTAGCAAAGCCCAAAAATTTCTGAAGACTCTTAAGAGAAGAGGGCTGCGTCCAATCACAAATAGCTTGAACCTTGACAGGATCCATTTCAATGGAAGAGGGAGAAAAAATATATCCCAAAAAGGAAATCCTCTGTACCCCAAAAACACACTTAGAACCCTTCACACACAAAGAATTAGACCGCAAAACCTGGAAAACCCTCCTGACTTGCTGGACATGAGAGTCCCAGTCATCCGAAAAAATCAGAATATCATCCAGATACACAATCATAAATTTATCCAAATAATCGCGAAAAATATCATGCATAAAGGACTGGAAAACTGACGGAGCATTTGAAAGACCAAAAGGCATCACTAAATACTCAAAGTGGCCCTCGGGCGTATTAAATGCGGTTTTCCACTCATCCCCCTGTCTGATTCGCACCAAATTATACGCCCCACGAAGGTCAATCTTAGAGAACCACTTGGCCCCCTTTATGCGAGCAAACAAATCAGTCAGCAACGGCAATGGGTATTGATATTTTACAGTGATTTTATTCAAAAGCCGATAATCGATACATGGTCTCAAAGAGCCGTCTTTTTATGACACAAAGAAAAAACCGGCTCCTAAGGGAGATGACGATGGACGAATATGTCCCTTTTCCAAGGACTCCTTTATATATTCTCGCATAGCAGCATGTTCAGGCACAGACAGATTAAATAAACGACCCTTTGGGTATTTACTACCCGGGATTAAATCTATGGCACAATCGCACTCTCGGTGCGGAGGTAATGAACCAAGCTTGGATTCTTCAAAGACGTCACGATAGTCAGACAGGAACTCAGGAATTTCAGAGGGAATAGATGATGAAATGGAAACCACAGGTACATCCCCATGAGCCCCCTTACATCCCCAGCTCAACACAGACATAGCTCTCCAGTCGAGGACTGGGTTGTGAGATTGCAGCCAAGGCAATCCTAGCACCAAATCATCATGTAGATTATACAGCACCAGAAAGCGAATAATCTCCTGGTGATCCGGATTAATACGCATAGTTACTTGTGTCCAGTATTGTGGTTTATTATTAGCCAATGGGGTGGAGTCAATCCCCTTCAGAGGAATAAGAGTCTCCAAAGGCTCTAAATCATACCCACAGCGTTTGGCAAAGGACCAATCCATAAGACTCAAAGCGGCGCCAGAGTCGACATAGGCGTCCGTGGTAATAGATGACAAAGAGCAAATCAAGGTCACAGATAGAATAAACTTAGACGGTAAGGTGCAAATGGAAACAGATTTATCAAGCTTTTTAGTGCGCTTAGAGCATGCTGATATAACATGAGTAGAATCACCACAATAGAAACACAACCCATTTTTCCGTCTAAAATTCTGCCGCTCGCTTCGGGACAGAATTCTATCACACTGCATACTCTCTGGCGACTTCTCAGTGGACACCGCCAGATGGTGCACTGGTTTGCGCTCCCGCAAACGCCTATCGATCTGAATAGCCATTGTCATGGACTCATTCAGACCCGCAGGCACAGGGAACCCCACCATAACATCCTTAATGGCATCAGAGAGACCCTCTCTGAAAGTCGCCGCCAGGGCGCACTCATTCCACTGAGTAAGCACAGACCATTTACGGAATCTTTGACAGTAAATTTCCGCTTCATCTTGCCCCTGAGATAGGGACATCAAAGTTTTTTCTGCCTGAAGCTCCAAATGAGGTTCGTCATAAAGCAACCCCAAGGCCAGAAAAAACGCATCCACATTGAGCAACGCAGGATCCCCTGGTGTCAATGAAAAAGCCCAGTCTTGAGGGTCGCCCCGGAGCAAGGAAATCACAATCCTGACCTGCTGTGCAGGGTCTCCGGCAGAGCGAAATTTCAGGGACAAAAATAATTTGCAATTATTTCGAAAATTCTGAAACCCAGATCTATTCCCCGAGAAAAATTCCGGCCAAGGAATTCTCGGCTCAGATACAGGTGCATGACAAACAAAGTCTTGCAAATTTTGTACCTTCGTGGCGAGATTATTCAAACCTGCAGTTACACTCTGAAGATCCATTACAAACAGGTGGACACAGAGCCATTCAAGGGTTAAGAGGAGGTAAGAAGCAGCTAGACAGCAATTAAGGGCTAGGCAGCAAAACTCTGAGGGGGAAAAAAAAAAAAAAAAAAAATTCCCTTAAACACTTCTTTTTCTCCTGCTTCAGCCCAAACAATTAACACTTTGTGGGCCGGTCAAACTGTCATGTTCTCAATGGCAAGAGAACATAGCATCAGCATATATAGGAACTAGCTCTTGGAAGATGGGAACTGAGCTGACCATGAACTAAACCTAACGCACAACTAGCAGTGGCCGGGTAGCATGCCTACGTTGATTCTAGATGCCCAGCACCAGCCGGAGGACTAAATAATGCTAGCAGAGGAAAATATTAGTCCTAGCTCACCTCTAGAGAAATACCCCGAAAGGAGACAGAGGCCCCCCACATGTATTGGCGGTGAATTAAGATGAAATAACAAACGTAGTATGAAAATAGGTTTAGCAAATTTGAGGTCCACTTACTACATAGCAGAAGACAGAAAGGACACTTTCATGGTCAGCTGAAAACCCTATCAAAATACCATCCAGGAATTACTTTAAAACTCTGGCATTAACTCATAACACCAGAGTGGCAATTCCTGTTCACAAGAGCTTTCCAGACACAGTAACGAAACTACAGCTGTGAACTGGAACAAAAATGCAAAAACAAACATGGACAAGAGTCCAACTTATCTAGTAGTTGTCTAGGAGCAGGAGCAAGCACAGAGAGGCTTCTGATAACATTGTTGACCGGCAAGCAACTAACAGAGCAGCAAGGTTATATAGCGACTCCCACATCTTGATGGGAACAGGTGAACAGAGAAGATGAAAACACCAGTTCAATTCCACCAGTAGCCACCGGGGGAGCCCAGAATCCAAATTCACAACAAGGGGCTCTCCAAACGCGACATGGTGTCCCATCTCAATTAAAGTCAATTTTGCATTGAAAAGTCAAATGTCGCTCCTTCCCTTCCGAGCTTTGCCATGTGCCCAAACAATAGTTTACCCCCACATATGGGGTATCACAGTACTCAGGACAAATTGCACAACAACCTTTCCGGTCCAGTTTCTTCTGTTACCCTTGGAAAAATAAAAAAATGGGGGCAAAAAGATCATTTTTGTGAAAAAATATGATTTTTTATTTTTAAGGCTCTACATTATAAACTTCTGTGAAGCACTTGGTGGGTCAAAGTGCTCACCACATATCTAGATAAGTTCCTTTGGGGGTCTACTTTCCAAAATGGTGCCACCTGTGGGGGGGTTTCAATGTTTAGGCACATCAGGGGCTCTCCAAATGCGACATGGCGTCCCATCTCAATTCCAGTCAATTTTGCATTGAAAAGTCAAATGGCGCTCCTTCCATTCCGAGCTCTGCCATGTGCCCAAACAGTGGTTTACCCCCACATATGGGGTATCAGCATACTCAGGACAAATTGTACAACTTTTGGGGTCCATTTTCTCCTGTTACCCTTGGTAAAATAAAACAAATTGGAGCTGAAATAATTTTTTTGTGACAAAAAGTTAAATGTCCATTTTTTTTAAACATTCCAAAAATTCCTGTGAAACACCTGAAGGGTTAATAATAAACTTCTTGAATGTGGTTTTGAGCACCTTAAGAAGTGCAGTTTTTAGAATGGTTTCACACTTGGTTATTTTCTATCATATAGACCCCACAAAGCGACTTCAAATGAGATGTGGTCCCTTAAAAAAAATGGTGTTGTAAAAATGAGAAATTGCTGGTCAAATTTTAACACTTATAACTCCCCAACAAAAAAAATTTTGGTTCGAAAATTGTGCTGATGTAAAGTAGACATGTGGGAAATGTTACTTGTTAAGTATTTTGTGTGACATATCTCTGTGATTTAAGGGCATAAAAATTCAAAGTTAGAAAATTGCGAAATTTTCAAACTTTTTGCCAAATTTCCATTTTTTTGACAAGTAAACGCAGGTAATATCAAATACATTTTACCACTATCATGAAGCCCAATATGTCACGAGAAAAACGTGTCAGAATCATCAGGATCCGTTGAAGCGTTCCAGAGTTATAACCTCATAAAGGGACAGTAGTCAGAATTGTAAAAATTGTCCCGGTCATTAGCGTGCAAACCACCCTTGGGGGTAAAGGGGTTAATGAACATGCTGCTTTTTTTTCCGGAATGCGATTCCGCCACGGAAAAAAATGTAGCATGTGCACAAACAATGCAGAATGCATTCTAAAAATAGGATGCTTAATGTATGCGTTTTTTTTCGCAGTTTTATCGCGTTTTTATAGCGAAAAAACACGAAAAATACGCAAAAATTCCTAAACGTGTGCACATTGCCTTAATGTCCTGAATTTTTCCTTTCAAAATAGACTCTGGAAACATCAAATAGTTTTCAGCATGTCAAAAAAAAACATGCTTTGCTAGTTGCCAGGGACTGAGTCACGATACAGACTAGTCAGACTGGCAGGTCCTTGGTGGCTTATTTTTATGATATTCAAATTAGTAAAGGAATTAAAACATATTTTCTTTGTTTTCTTTGCTGGGATGTTTATTCCTTATAACACAAAATAGTAATAAAAAAAACAATGAAACTTGACATCCCTGAATCAGCAAAAAATAAAATTAGGAATTTTAGCCTTTCGTTAAAAAGTATCATATACATGTTAGGATTTTTTATTAGTTTAGATTTGATTTGTAAATAACAATTAGTAATGAAACGTTGCAGTTATCATATTGGCCACTTGATGTCAGTATCAGATACACATGTTACAGACTTTTAAACCTCGATTACAATTTTTAAGATTATGATATTATGTGTTTAAAATGTATGAATTGTGGAGTCCTAGAAAAAACATCTATGGCAAAAGAAAATTTTAAAATATTCTTTAACAAAATACCATCGCTTATGCCGAAACCCGGGATCGAACCAGGGACCTTTAGATTTTCAGTCTAACGCTCTCCCAACTGAGCTATTTCGGCTAACAGTTTTCTGAGGTTCAGAAAAGTTTCAGAAAAGAAAATTATATTTATATCATCAGTAGTTCTGAAGATTAAGTTATAGTAGCATATTGAAAGTGATACAATAGTGGACAAGTCGGGGTATAGATAGTCACAATTTGTTACCTTTTTATTGTATTTAGAACAGACTAAAATACTAAATTTTACTGTACAGAGAAACGCCTTCGGGAGGACCTGTCCCAAGGTCAGTTTTTGCACTTAATTTATTCCCACTGTTCCCTTGAGTGTACCACTTTTTTGCTTTTTTACAATTCACCACACAGTTCCTGAGATACAGGCATTTTAATTTAGTGATCATGTTTATGTCTTTTACAAGGAGGCATTGCTTGCAGGGTAATAATACAGAGCAGCCTAAAAACACACCGACAGAGAACCCTGTGAGCCACAACCTTTGTAAAGGACATTAAAATAAGCACTAAACATAAAGATCCCAGATCTCTGGAACTGCATGGCAGATTAACTAAAAAGATAAATAATGAGAGAAGCAGCAGAAATAAAACAAGGGGCAAAAACTGGAAACTTTTGACCTGGTGATAGGTCATCTTTAACCCCTTCATCCCCCAAGCAACTTTTCAACTTCATGACCAGGCCACATTTTACAATTCTGACCAGTGTCACTTTATGAGTAAATAACTTTTGAGCGCTTCAATGGATCTCGGTGATTCTGAGATGTTTTTCGTGACATATTGTACTTCATGATAGTGATAAAATTTCTGCTGGGTCACCTGATGTGGGTGGCGACCTCTCCCACCATCCTTCTAGAGATCACCTGACGCATCAGCTGACTGTCGGTGTTAGTTCATTCTGCAGTGACGAAGCTGGGAGAAGGAGCTTGCTGGGAGCAGTTGTTCTTCAGCTGAGTCCGGTGAATCTGGTGCTTCATTCCTGCTGTGCTTTGCAGCAGTGAGCTAAGTGTTGTTTTCCTTTACCTTGTCTGTCATACCATCCCTTTGTGTTTTATTAGTGCAGCGGTTGGACCAGTGTCCTCACTTGCCAATTCCTAACTTAGGGATATGTGCAAAGCAAGCGAGGGCTTAAGTGTCCTGCTCGGCGACAGGTTGAAAGAACCTGTATAGGGATGTCAGTGAGATCAGGACACATCCTTAGGAGCATGCAGGAGGTGTCCGTTTCCCCGTTCCCTATCGCAGGGCCCACCGTTGTAATTGTGTCCCCAGTGTTCCCTTGTTTGTTGTGCTGTTGGTGACCGACCTACGGTTGGGTTGTTTCATACCGGGTCAGTCACTTTCCTGACATTAACATTAACCCTACCTTAGATTTTCTACCAAGATATTAACTTCTTGTAGAAGAGTCGATAATACAATCAGCAGTACTGGAATTTATAGTGTACTAGCTGAAGAGCCCTGCGTGGCCCAGGCATAGAAATGAGCTGTGGTTAGTTATAACAAATTATAATGATTATCCTCCATCCCATAGTCTCGTGCCCATATTCCCATCATACATATCCTTCATTTCATAATTCCGTGCCCATATACCCATCATATATATCCTCCATCCAATAGTCCCGTGCCCACATTCCCATCATATACATCCTTCATCTCATAGTTCCGTGCCCATATTCCCATCATACATATCCTTCATCTCATAGTCCAGTGCCCATATTCCCATCATACATATCCTTCATCTCTTAGCCCCGTGCCCATATTCCCATCATACACATCCTCCATCCCATAGTCTCGTATCCATATACCCATCATACATATCCTCCATCCCATAGTCCCATGCCCATATTCCCATCATACATATCCTTCATCTCTTAGCCCCTTACCCATATTCCCATCATACATATCCTTCATCTCATAGTCCCGTGCCCATATTCCCATCACACATCCTCCATTCCATAGTTCCATGCCCATATACTCATTATGACATCATCTTCGCCATGGCAACCATTCTGACATCATCATTGCCATGGCAATCTATTATGTCATCATAACCATGGCAACCATTATGACATAACCGTCACCATCGCAACCTATTATGACATCATTGTTTCCATGGCAACCATTATATCATCTTCGCCATGGCAACCTTTATGATATCATCATAGCCATGGCAACCATTATGACATCATCGTCGATACACAGATACACACATTTTTATATATGTAGATACATAAATGACAATCACTGAATAAAGTAAATTAAACTCACTCTTAGTACAAACATTACCATTAACATAATGGAGACCACAAAGAAATGTATTAAGAAAAAGAAGTAATGTTTTTATGAACCACCACAGATGGGACTCGGATCCACAATCCCTGGCTTAGGAGGCCAGTGCCTTATCCATTAGGCCACTGGGGCTCAGTGGCACTTAACCACACACATTACCTGGACTGTTTTTATGCTCCAGGGACCGAGCTCCACAGGAGACTGGTGAGAAAGCTTGGTCAGGTTGCTTTTAGATTACATTACTGCCAAATACATTATACTTACGAACTGTTAGGTGCTTAGCGCAGAAATTATCCAATTCCTGTGTGTTCCTTATCTATGAAAAGGAGACCTATCTTTGAGGTGCGTATATTAGCTACAGGTGTTAGCGCACACATAACTGCACTCTAAGATAAGGAATGTGATCAGACAGGTCGTGATTGTCCACACAAGGTATGGGGTCGGATCGCAGTATAGAAAGGGTTAGGCTTTGTGATATTCTCATTACAGTATACTATATAAACAATAGAGATAGGGTTAAAGTTATCACACAAATAAATATTTATTTATCTTTCAATTCCTTAGGTGCCTGTAAGAAACCATTGTAGGCTGAAAGTAGTTAAGACTTAAGAGTGTTAGACAGAAGAGCTGAAGGTTCCTGGCATTGCTGCGTTACAATATAAATTCTATAGAAGATGTCAGTGTTATTATGTAAAGTTACATGTACTAATCAGTAACAGGAGAGAAGCTGTACAATCTCATGGCATAAAAGAAGTGATGTCAGAAGTGGGATTCGAACCCACGCCTCCAGAGGAGACTGCGACCTGAACGCAGCGCCTTAGACCGCTCGGCCATCCTGACTTGTGCTGGTTACCCTTTATTAACTGTTTGTGAAGATGGCAGAAAGAAGATCATTGCTTATGATGTATAGAAATGTATCATCATTTATTTTTTATTATTGATCATTAACCCTTTAGTGAGAGACATTTTTGAGCTTAATGACGAAGCCCAATTTTTCCAGTCACTTTATGTGTTAATAATTCTGCAATGTTTCAACATATCACAATCATTTTGCAAGTGTCTGTTTGTGACACATTGTCCTTTACGTTAGCGGTAAATTTAGGTCAACATGTTTTTAGCCTTTTTCTGAAAATATCTATAGTTTTGTGTCTAAAATTTTGGGAAATTAGCAGTTTTAAAACTTTAACTGTTTTTAGCCTGAAACCAGATAGTCACATCACACAAAATAGTCAATAAATAACATTTCCCATATTTCTATTTTACTTTCTTTGTCTATTTCTGCATCATTTTTGTAAAACTCCTTTTATTTTGTTTAGATGTTAGAAGGGTTAAACGTTTGCAGCAAATTTTCATTCTTTATCAAGAACTATTGTTATTTTAATATTGATTTTGAATCCCTTACAGGCTAAGCTAATTTTGAGCTTAGTGACCAGAAAGCATCTTTGAGGAGACATTTTTTTTTCCCTCTAGCAAAATGGCACCGGCGGCTCCTGTGCAGTAGCATCTGTTGGCGATCCGATAGATGCTACTGTGCAGGCACTCTCCGCACCATTTTGACAGAGAATTTTTTTTCTGAATAAATTTATATCACCAAATAAAATAAATAAGTGTACATTATACATGCAATCATGCTACAGCGCAAGTGCCGCCAGCACTATGGTGATGAAGATGTGGTGAGTACCTTGAACCCCCAGGTGCCATGAAAATAAAAAGTCATATTTTTACCACAAAAAGTTCTTTTAGCCACTATTTTTTTATTTTCACAAGGCTAACAGGAGAAAATGGACCCCAAAATTTTGCTCCTGAGTATGCAGATACCCCATATGTAGGGGAAAAGTACTGTTTGGGTGCACAACAGGGCTTAGAAAGGAATTAGTCACTTTTGGAATGGATACTTTGATGGAATGTTCTGTTGGTGTCATGTCGCGTTTGGAGAGCCCCTGATCTTCCCCACATGTGAATCCATGTTGGAAACTAGTCCCCTTAAGAAATTTATCTTGACGTGTGGTGAGCAACTTGAACACACAGGTGCTTAACAGTATTTTACAACATTGACCTGTGAAAATGGAAAAAATATATTTTTCCCATAAAAATGTCGTTTTAGCCCAAAATTGTTTCATTTTCACACAGATAGCAGGAGAATATTGACCACAAAATTTGTTTTGCAATTTTTCCTGAGTACACCAATGTCCCACATGTAGTCAAAAACTACTTTTGAGGCACAGCACAAAGCTCAGAAGGGAAGAAGCGCCATATTGGATTTCAGATTTTACTGGAATGGTTTGAGGGTACCATGTGAAATTGGCAGAGACCCTGAAGTTCGAGAAAAGCAGAACCCCACATATGATACCCCATTTTACAAACTATACCTAAATGAATTCATCTAGCTGTGTAGTGATCATCTTAACACCACAAATGTGTCACAGAATTTTATACTATTGGGCAGTGGAGAAAAAATAATTATATTTTTACCGCAAAAATTTAGTTTTAACCCCAGATTTTACATTTTTACTATGGGAAAATGGGTAAAAATGACACCAAAATTTGTGACACGGCGAGACTCAGTAGAGAATAGTTTGCGGATTCCATATACAGAACCCCTGAGTACTAGAAGAGCAGAATCCCCCCTCAAGTGACCACCATTTTGGAAATTGCATCCCTCTACATATGTATTGACAATTTTTACTCCATGGGTGTTTTTCAGAAAAAAACAGCAGTGGATGTTACTAAGTGAAAATTGCAAACTGCCTTTGAAGTACCCATGACGTTATAGTACCCAATACGTTGTAGTGTCCATCTTATGCTTCTGGAGACATGCACCTGTAAATTAGGCGGGCTCTCATTACTATAGAAATGTAAGACATGTTGATGCTAAATATGGCTTAGGCACACTGGGAGGGAGGGGCATTTGAATTTGGGAGTGCATAATTAGCTGAATTTCTTTTTTAGAGGGGGCAATGAGCCATTTAGCTTTTCTAGAGCCTTTATACTACCAGTAACATGGAAGATCCCTATATTTCCGCTAACAGATTACAGACTTTAGTGAGGACTTGCTTTTTTGTGGATTGATTTGAAGCTTTTATTGGGATCATTTTACATAACTTTTTGGATCACGTTTATCCTGCACTCTACGCTGAGCATTTACTTTAGCTTTATCATTGCTGGTTGTCAAAAATGGGGGGGAACCCCACAACATTTTTAAATTATTTATTTATGCTTGATAACCAGCCCGGATACAGTTGACAGCTGAATGTTGCAGTCCGCATCTGTCAGTTTTGCCATGCTGGTTATCAAAAATAGAAAGATCCCAAGTTATTTTTTTTTTAAATTAATGTATTTATAGTGCAGGCACCAGGTGATGAATACTCCCATTAGCTGTGCCTGCTCTCACTGTTATTAGTGGCAGCAGGTGTAGGCTGATGGGAGCAGTAATCTTACCACTGGTGTTTCTGCATGACAACATGGCAAACATCTAAAGTTTTGAACACCAAAACATGACAGTAACATGGACTTTCAGAAAAATAGTAGGTGTTCGTTGCGGACCCCGAACTTTACTGTGTGTAAATTTATGGCAAGCAAAAATGGCAGCACTCATGGGGCAAATGTCTTACCCACAAGTCTTAGTCTGAGTGCTAATGGAAACAGGATGAAATCTTCACCCCTCAGAATTATTTATTATGTTGCAAATGGGAACACTGAGGCATTATTAGAAATCTGTAATTAAACCAATAAACTAGACTTTTTGGCAGGAATCATTTTGTATTTTTCCCAGTTTTGGAGAAGATCCATTGTAATCTGCATATGGGGAACTCAGTAAATATTTGTAAGGAAAGATAATCTAGTTTGCTGATGGGCTGCAGGGTTCCATTGAAAAGCAATGTAACCAGATCCACAGGTAACACAGCGAACAAAGAGAAGTTGCGCTCGTGTGCGATTTTAGGTTTTTTTTTCTTCTTTTATTCTGTACACTTGGAGCATTTAAAAGGGGTTTTCCAGTAGTGGACAGCACCTTTACAACCACTGGACTGTCCAGCCTTATATTTTCTACCAAGATGTTGAGTTCTTGTAGAAGAGTCGATAATACAATCAGCAGTACTGGAATTTATAGTGTATAAATTACAATTAATGGTAAAGTAAAAGAAAGTTAATCTTAGTACAAACATTACCCTTAACATAATGGACAAAAATTTTTTTCTAACAACCACCCCAGATGGGACTCGAACCCACAATCCCTGGCTTAGGAGGCCAGTGCCTTATCCATTAGGCCACTGGGGCTTAGTGGTGACTGATTGACCACATTACCTGGACTTTTTTTTACACCAGAGACCGAGCTGTACTGGAAACTGGTGGGAAAGGTCGGTCAGCAGGGCCGGACTGGCCATCGGACTGTTCTGGCAAATGCCAGAAGGGCCGGTGCCAGTAGTGGGCCACTGCGTGCCGACTCACCCTGCCCCCCCAGCGCCGCCGCTGCCGCATTCAACTATACTGGCATCATAGATGCGGGTACAGTTGAATGCAATGATGGAGGAGAGAGCGTCACCTGACGCTCCCTCTCCCATCATTCCCCGCTCTGCCTCGGACACTGCGGGTGCACATGCACTCACTGTGTCCCAGGCAGAGCAGCGGCAGCCACCGAGACAGGAGCAGGGAACACCGCAGGCACGAGGTGAGGTGAGGAGTGTTTTTTTTTTTTTACTGGACTGTGGGGCCATTCTAGGGGGGAGGAGAGATGTGGGCTCTGCTGAATTCTACTGTGTGGGCTCTGCTATACACTACTATGTGGGCAGTGCTGTATACTACTGTGTGGGCTCTGCTGTATACTACTATATGGGCTGTGCTGTATACTACTGTGTGGGCTCTGCTATACACTACTATGTGGGCTGTGTTATGTAAAACTATGTGGGCTCTGCTGTATACTACTGTGTGGGCTCTGCTGTATACTACTGTGTGGGCTGTGCTGTATACTTCTTTGTGGGCTGTGCTATACACTACTATGTGAGCTCTGCTGTATACTATAATGTGGGCTGTGCTGTATACTACTGTGTGGGCTCTGCTGTATACTACTATGTGGGCTCTGCTGTATACTACTGTGTGGGCTCTGCTGTATACTGCTATGTGGGCTGTGCTGTATACTACTATGTGGGCTCTGCTGTATACTACTATGTGGGCTCTGCTGTATACTACTATGTAGGCTGTGCTGTATACTACTGTGTGGGCTCTGCTGTATACTACTATGTGGCATCTGCTGTATACTACTGTGTGGGCTGTGCTGTATACTGCTATGTTGGCTGTGCTATACACTACTATGTGGGCTCTGCTGTATACTACTATGTGGGCTGTGCTGTATACTACTGTGTGGGCTCTGTTGTGAATTCTGCTCTTGGGCTCCCTCCGGTGGTTGTAAGTGGCACTTTTGTGAATTCTGCTTTTGGGCTCCCTCCGGTGGTTTTAAGTGGTACTGCTGCTCCTTGGATTTAGCAGTCGCAGCTGCTTCCACTGATTGTCTTTCTGGCTCGGCTATTTAACCTGGTTCTATCCTTCAGCCTGTGCCAGTTGTCAATGGTTCCTGCTTGGATTCACATCTCTGCTTGGATTTCCCTGATATTCTGACCTGTTCAGCAAAGATAAGTCCTTGCTTTGATCTTTTTCAGTTCACTTGTTGTGGACTTAATCGTTCTGCACTTTCTATGTTTTTTCTTGTCCAGCTTGTCAGTATGGATTTATTCAGTTAAGCTGGAAGCTCTGGGAAGCAGATTTACCCTCCACACCTTTAGTCAGGTGTGGAGATTTTTGTAAACTCTGTGGTGGATTTTTCTAGTTTTTAATACTGACCGCACAGTATTCCGTCCTGTCCTATCTATCTAGCTAGACTGGCCTCCTTTGCTACATCCTGGTTTCATTCTGCGTATGTCATTTCCCTCTCCACTTGCAGTCAATTTTTATGAGGGGCTGCCTATCCTTTGGGAATTTTCTCTGAGGCAAGATAGCTTTCCTGTTTCTATCTCTAGGGGTAGTTAGTCCTCCGGCTGTGACGAGTTGTCTAGGGAGTGACAGGAACATCCCACGGCTACTTCTAGTGTTGTGTTAAGCTCAGGAACTGCAGTCAGTACAGGTACCACCTCCTCCAGAGCACGTCCCATGTTGCTCCTAAACCACCAGTTCATAACAGGGCTCTGCTGTATACTACTATGTGGGCTGTGCTGTATACTACTATGTGGGCTGTGCTGTATACTACTGTGTGGGCTCTGCTGTATACTACTATGTGGGATCTGCTGTATACTACTGTGTGGGCTGTGCTGTATACTGCTATGTGGGCTGTGCTATACACTTGTTATGAACTGGTGGTTTAGGAGCAACATGGGACGTGCTCTGGAGGAGGTGGTACCTGTACTGACCGCAGTTCCTGAGCTTAGCACAACACTAGAAGTAGCCATGGGATGTTCCTGTCACTCCCTAGACACCTCGTCACAGCCGGAGGACTAACTACCCCTAAAGATAGAAACAGGAAAGCTATCTTGCCTCAGAGAAAATTCCCAAAGGACAGACAGCCCCCCACAAATATTGACTGTGAGTGGAGAGGGAAATTACATACACAGAATGAAACCAGGATGTAGCAAAGGAGGCCAGTCTAGCTAGATAGATAAGACAGGACAGAATACTGTGCGGTCAGTATTAAAAACTAGAAAAATCCACCACAGAGTTTACAAAAATCTCCACACCTGACTAAAGGTGCGGAGGGTAAATCTGCTTTCCAGAGCTTCCAGCTTAACTGAATAAAACCATACTGACAAGCTGGACTAGAAAAAACATAGAATGTGCTGAACGATTAAGTCCACAACAAGTTAACTGCAAAAGAACAAAGCAAGGACTTATCTTTGCTGAACTGGTCAGAATATCAGGGAAATCCAAGCAGAGATGTGAATCCAACTAGGAACCATAGACAACTGGCACAGGCTGAAGGACAGAGCCAGGATAAATAGCCGAGCCAGAATAGACGATCAGTGGAAGCAGCTGCTGACTGCTAAATCCAAGAAGCAGCAGTTCCACTTAAATCCACCGGAGGGAGCCCAAGAGCAGAACTCACAAAAGTGCCACTTACAACCACCGGAGGGAGCCAAAGAGCGGAATTCACAACAGTACCCCCCCTTGAGGAGGGGTCACCGAACCCTCACCAGAGCCCCCAGGCCGATCAGGACGAGCCAAGTGAAAGGCACGAACCAAATCGGCAGCATGGACATTGGAGGCAACAACCCAAGAATTATCCTCCTGGCCATAACCCTTCCACTTGACAAGATACTGAAGCCTCCGCCTCGAAAAACGAGAATCCAAAATTTTCTCCACCACATATTCCAACTCCCCCTCAACCATTACCGGGGCAGGAGGATCAACAGATGGAACAACGGGTACCACATATCTCCGCAACAAGGATCTTTGGAAAACATTATGGATGGCAAAAGAGGCTGGAAGGGACAAACAAAAAGACACCGGATTGATAATCTCAGAAATCTTATAAGGACCAATAAACCGAGGCTTGAACTTAGGGGAAGAAACCTTCATAGGAACATGACGAGAAGATAACCAGAATAAATCCCCCACCCGAAGCCGGGGACCAATGTTGTGAATTCCGTTCTCGGACTCCCTCCTGTGGTCATGAATGGTACTTTGGTTAGTTCTGCTCTTGGACTCCCTCTGGTGGCTTCGAGCAGAACTGCTGGTCACTGAGGTTGGCTTTATCAGCTGCCCTCGTTTTTTGCTATGCTGGTTTCCCTATTTAACTCCACTCAGATCGTTACTTCATGCCAGCTGTCAATGTTTCAGTATTGGTTCAGATCTCTCTTGGACTTCTCTGAGGACCTGTCTACTCCAGCAGAAGCTATGTCTTTGCTAGTTCATTTGTTGTTACTGCTTCCTGAATATATTTCTTGGTACTGCTAAATTCTAGTCCAGCTTGCTATCATGATATTCCCTTGCTAGCTGGAAGCTCTGGGGTGCAGAGTGGCACCTCCACACCGTGAGTCGGTGTGGGGAGTCTTTTTGCTTACTCTGCGTGGCTTTTTGTAGTTTTTGTGCTGACCGCATAGTTCCCTTTTCTTCTCTCTGACTATTTAGTTAAGTCTGGCCTCCTTTGCTAAAACCTGTTTCATTCCTGTGTTTGTGACTTTCCTCTTAACTCACAGTCAATATATGTGGGGGGCTGCCTTTACCTTTGGGGAATTTCTCTGAGGCAAGGTAAGGCTTCTATTTCTATCTTTAGGGGTAGTTAGTTCTTAGGCTGTGAAGAGGCGTCTAGGGAGAGTTAGGTACGCTCCACGGCTATTTCTAGTGTGTGTGATAGGAGTAGGGTTTGCGGTCAGCAGAGTTCCCACTTCCCAGAGCTAGTTCCGATTTTGAGTTTACTCATCAGGTCATTCCGGGTGCTCCTAACCATCAGGTCCATAACAGTACAGCTGGCCACCAAAGTGTTAATGGATCTCAAAAGAGGGATAAGAGAAGTTCTGAACCCATTTTTTTTTCTTTGCAGTGTGTTTTGTCTCTCTTTTCTCCTTAACCTCTGGGTGGTTCAGGACTCAGGTGTAGATATGGATATTCAAGGTCTGTCCTCTTGTATGGATCAACTTACTGCAAGGGTACAAAGCATTCAAGATTATGTAGTTCAGAATCCGATGTTAGAGCCAAGAATTCCAATTCCTGATTTGTTTTCTGGGGATAGATCTAAGTTTCTGAATTTCAAAAAAAATTGTAAACTGTTTCTTGCTTTGAAACCCCGCTCCTCTGGTGACCCCATTCAGCAAGTAAATATTATTATTTCTTTGTTGCGTGGCGACCCTCAAGACTGGGCATTCTCCCTTGCGCCAGGAGATCCTGCATTGCTTAATGTAGATGCGTTTTTTCTGGCGCTTGGATTGCTTTATGACGAACCGAATTCAGTGGATCAGGCAGAGAAAATCTTGCTAACTTTGTGTCAGGGTCAGGATGAAGCAGAGGTATATTGTCAGAAGTTTAGAAAATGGTCTGTGCTTACTCAATGGAATGAGTGTGCCCTGGCAGCAATTTTTAGAAAGGGTCTTTCTGAAGCCCATAAGGATGTTATGGTGGGGTTCCCCACGCCTGCTGGTCTGAATGAATCAATGTCCTTGGCCATTCAAATTGATCGGCGTTTGCGTGCACGCAAGCTTGTGCACCATTTGGCGGTGTCCTCTGAGCAGGGGCCTGAGCTTATGCAATGTGATAGAACTTTGACCAGAACTGAACGGCAAGAACACAGACGTCAGAATGGGCTGTGTTTTTACTGTGGTGACCCTGCTCATGCTATCTCTGATTGTCCTAAGCGCACTAAGCGGTTCGCTAGGTCTGTCACCATTGGTACTGTACAGCCTAAATTTCTTTTGTCTGTTACTCTGATTTGCTCTTTGTCATCCTACTCGGTTATGGCATTTATGGATTCAGGCGCTGCCCTGAATTTGATGGACTTGGAGTTTGCCAGGCGCTGTGGTTTTTTCTTGAAGCCTTTGCAGTATCCTATTCCATTAAGAGGAATTGATGCCACACCGTTGGCCAAGAATAAACCTCACTACTGGACTCAGTTGACCATGTGCATGGCTCCTGCACATCAGGAAGATATTCGCTTTTTGGTGTTGCATAATTTGCATGATGTGGTCGTGTTGGGTTTGCCATGGCTACAGGTTCATAATCCAGTATTGGATTGGAAATCAATGTCTGTGTCTAGTTGGGGTTGTCAAGGGGTACATGGCGATGTTCCGTTGGTGTCAATTTCTTCTTCCACTCCTTCTGAAGTCCCTGAGTTTTTGTCGGATTACCAGGATGTATTTGATGAGCCCAGTGTGCTACCCCCTCATAGGGATTGTGATTGTGCTATAAATTTGATTCCTGGTAGTAAGTTTCCTAAGGGCCGACTGTTCATTTTATCTGTGCCAGAGCACGCCGCTATGCGGAGTTATATAAAGGAGTCCTTGGAGAAAGGGCATATTCGCCCGTCTTCATCACCGTTGGGAGCAGGGTTCTTTTTTGTGGCCAAGAAGGATGGTTCTCTGAGACCCTGTATAGATTACCGCCTTCTCAATAAAATCACGGTCAAATTTCAGTACCCTTTGCCTCTGCTGTCTGATTTGTTTGCTCGGATTAAGGGGGCTAGTTGGTTCACCAAGATATATCTTTGAGGGGCGTATAACCTTGTGCGTATTAATCAGGGCGATGAATGGAAAACAGCATTTAATACGCCCGAGGGCCATTTTGAGTACCTGGTAATGCCATTCGGGCTTTCAAATGCTCCATCTGTGTTTCAGTCCTTTATGCATGACATCTTCCGAAAGTATCTGGATAGATTCATGATTGTATATTTGGATGATATTTTGGTCTTTTCGGATGATTGGGAGTCTCATGTGAAACAGGTCAGAATCGTATTCCAGGTCCTTCATGCTAATTCCTTGTTTGTGAAGGGGTCTAAATGTCTCTTCGGAGTTCAGAAGGTTTCCTTTTTGGGCTTCATTTTTTCCCCTTCTACTATCGAGATGGATCCTGTTAAAGTTCAGGCCATTTATGATTGGACTCAACCTACATCTGTGAAGAGCCTCCAGAAATTCCTGGGCTTTGGTAATTTTTACCGTCGCTTCATCGCTAATTTTTCTAGTGTGGTTAAACCTTTGACTGATTTGACCAAGAAAGGTGCTGATGTGGTGAATTGGTCCTCTGCGGCCGTTGAGGCTTTTCAGGAGCTGAAACGTCGTTTTTCTTCGGCCCCTGTGTTGCGTCAGCAAGATGTTTCGCTCCCTTTTCAGGTCGAGGTTGATGCTTCTGAGATTGGAGCAGGGGCTGTTTTGTCTCAAAGAAGTTCTGATGGCTCTGTGATGAAGCCATGTGCCTTCTTTTCTAGAAAGTTTTCGCCTGCTGAGCGTAATTATGATGTTGGCAATCGGGAGCTGCTAGCTATGAAGTGGGCATTCGAGGAGTGGCGACATTGGCTTGAGGGAGCCAAGCACCGCGTGGTGGTCTTGACGGATCACAAAAATCTGACTTATCTCGAGTCTGCCAAGCGGTCGAATCCTAGACAGGCTCGTAGGTCGCTGTTTTTCTCCCGTTTCGATTTTGTGGTCTCATACCTTCCAGGTTCTAAGAATGTGAAGGCGGATGCCCTTTCCAGGAGTTTTTTGCCTGATTCTCCGGGAGTCCCAGAGCCGGCTGGTATTCTCAAAGAGGGGGTAATTCTGTCTGCCATCTCCCCTGATTTGCGGTGGGTGCTGCAGGAGTTTCAGGCTGATCGACCTGACCGTTGTCCAGCGGAGAAACTGTTTGTCCCTGATAGGTGGACTAGCAGAGTTATTTCTGAGGTTCATTGCTCGGTGTTGGCCGGTCATCCTGGGATTTTTGGTACCAGAGATTTGGTGGCTAGGTCCTTTTGGTGGCCTTCCTTGTCACGGGATGTGCGTTCTTTTGTGCAGTCCTGTGGGACTTGTGCTCGGGCTAAGCCCTGCTGTTCTCGTGCCAGTGGGTTGCTTTTGCCCTTGCCAGTCCCGAAAAGGCCTTGGACGCATGTTTCCATGGATTTTATTTCAGATCTTCCTGTCTCTCAAAGGATGTCTGTCATCTGGGTGGTTTGTGATCGCTTTTCTAAGATGGTCCATTTGGTACCCTTGCCTAAATTGCCTTC
This sequence comes from Ranitomeya variabilis, assembly GCF_051348905.1. Classification (NCBI taxonomy): domain Eukaryota; kingdom Metazoa; phylum Chordata; class Amphibia; order Anura; family Dendrobatidae; genus Ranitomeya; species Ranitomeya variabilis. The sequence continues at coordinate 316,762,936 of NC_135235.1, forward strand.
CTCCTCTGATTTGGTGCTATTATTTTTTCAACATGTGGTTCATTTGCATGGCATTCCGGAGAACATTGTGTCGGACAGAGGTTCCCAGTTTGTCTCTAGGTTTTGGCGGTCCTTTTGTGCTAAGATGGGCATTGATTTGTCTTTTTCTTCGGCTTTCCATCCTCAAACAAATGGCCAAACCGAACGAACCAACCAGACTTTGGAAACCTATCTGAGATGCTATGTTTCTGCTGATCAGGATGATTGGGTGACCTTCTTGCCATTGGCTGAGTTCGCCCTTAATAATTGGGCTAGTTCTACTACTTTGGTTTCGCCTTTTTTTTGCAATTCTGGTTTTCATCCTCGTTTTTCTTCAGGGCAGGTTGAGCCTTCTGACTGTCCTGGTGTGGATTCTGTGGTGGACAGGTTGCAGCAAATTTGGACTCACGTAGTGGACAATCTGACGTTGTCCCAGGAGAAGGCTCAACGTTTCGCTAACCGCCGTCGTTGTGTTGGTCCCCGACTTCGTGTTGGGGATTTGGTTTGGTTGTCTTCTCGTTATGTTCCTATGAAGGTTTCTTCTCCTAAGCTTAAGCCTCGTTTCATTGGTCCTTATAAGATTTCTGAAATTCTCAACCCTGTGTCATTTCGTTTGGTCCTTCCAGCTTCTTTTGCCATCCATAATGTGTTCCATAGGTCGTTGTTGCAGAGGTACGTGGCGCCTATGGTTCCCTCCGTTGATCCTCCGGCTCTGGTGTTGGTTGAGGGGGAGTTGGAGTATGTGGTGGAAAAAATTTTGGATTCTCATATTTCGAGACGGAAGCTTCAGTACCTGGTTAAGTGGAAGGGCTGTGGTCAGGAGGATAATTCCTGGGTTGTTGCCTCCGATGTCCATGCTGCCGATTTAGTTCGTGCCTTTCATTTGGCTCATCCTGATCGGCCTGGGGGCCCTGGTGAGGGTTTGGTGACCCCTCCTCAAGGGGGGGGTACTGTTGTGAATTCCATTCTCGGACTCCCTCCTGTGGTCATGAATGGTACTTTGGTTAGTTCTGCTCTTGGAGTCCCTCTGGTGGCTTCGAGCGGAACTGCTGGTCACTGAGGTTGGCTTTATCAGCTGCCCTCGTTTATTGCTATGCTGGTTTCCCTATTTAACTCCACTCAGATCGTTACTTCATGCCAGCTGTCAATGTTTCAGTATTGGTTCAGATCTCTCTTGGACTTCTCTGAGGATCTGTCTACTCCAGCAGAAGCTAAGTCTTTGCTAGTTCATTTGTTGTTACTGCTTCCTGAATATATTTCTTGGTACTGCTAAATTCTAGTCCAGCTTGCTATCATGATATTCCCTTGCTAGCTGGAAGCTCTGGGGTGAAGAGTGGCACCTCCACACCGTGAGTCGGTGTGGGGAGTCTTTTTGCTTACTCTGCGTGGCTTTTTGTAGTTTTTGTGCTGACCGCATAGTTCCCTTTTCTTCTCTCTGACTATTTAGTTAAGTCTGGCCTCCTTTGCTAAAACCTGTTTCATTCCTGTGTTTGTGACTTTTCTCTTAACTCACAGTCAATATATGTGGGGGGCTGCCTTTACCTTTGGGGAATTTCTCTGAGGCAAGGTAAGGCTTCTATTTCTATCTTTAGGGGTAGTTAGCTCTTAGGCTGTGAAGAGGCATCTAGGGAGAGTTAGGTACGCTCCACGGCTATTTCTAGTGTGTGTGTGATAGGAGTAGGGTTTGCGGTCAGCAGAAGTCCCACTTCCCAGAGCTAGTTCCAATTTTGAGTTTACTCATCAGGTCATTCCGGGTGCTCCTAACCACCAGGTCCATAACAGACCAACACACTGACGGCGGTTAGCAAAACGTTGAGCCTTTTCCTGAGACAACGTCAAATTGTCTACCACATGAGTCCAAATCTGCTGTAACCTGTCCACCACAGAATCCACACCAGGACAATCAGAAGGCTCCACCTGCCCCGAAGAAAAACAAGGATGAAAACCAAAATTACAAAAGAAAGGCGAAACCAAAGTAGCCGAACTAGCCCGATTATTAAGGGCAAACTCGGCCAACGGCAAGAAAGCCACCCAATCATCCTGATCAGCAGACACAAAGCATCGCAAATAGGTTTCCAAGGTCTGATTAGTTCGCTCAGTATGGCCATTTGTCTGAGGATGGAACGCTGAAGAAAAAGACAAATCAATGCCCATCCTAGCACAAAAGGCCCGCCAAAACCTAGAAACAAACTGGGAACCTCTGTCAGACACAATTTTCTCCGGAATGCCATGCAAACGAACCACATGCTGAAAAAACAATGGAACCAAATCAGAGGAGGAAGGCAATTTAGGCAAAGGTACCAAATGGACCATTTTAGAGAACCGGTCACAAACCACCCAGATAACAGACATCTTCTGGGAAACAGGAAGATCCGAAATAAAATCCATGGAAATATGCATCCAGGGCCTCTCAGGGACCGGCAAAGGCAAAAGCAACCCACTAGCGCGGGAACAGCAAGGCTTGGCCAGGGCACAAGTCCCACAGGACTGCACAAAAGAACGCACATCCCGCGACAAGGAAGGCCACCAAAAGGACCTAGCAACCAAATCTCTGGTACCAAAAATCCCAGGATGACCAGCCAACACTGAACAATGAACCTCAGAAATTACCTTACTAGTCCATCTATCAGGAACAAACAGCTTCCCCACTGGACAGCGGTCAGGTTTATCAGCCTGAAATTCCTGAATCACCCGCCGCAAATCAGGGGAGATGGCAGAAAGAATCACCCCTTCTTTAAGAATGTCAACTGGCTCAAGGACTCCAGGAGAATCAGGCAAAAAACTCCTAGAGAGGGCATCAGCCTTAACATTCTTAGATCCCGGAAGATACGAGACCACAAAATCAAAACGGGAGAAAAACAGGGACCATCGAGCCTGCCTAGGGTTCAGCCGCTTGGCCGACTCGAGGTAAATCAGATTCTTATGATCGGTCAAGACCACAACGCGGTGCTAGGCTCCCTCAAGCCAATGTCGCCACTCCTCAAATGCCCACTTCATAGCCAACAACTCCCGATTGCCAACATCATAATTGCTCTCCGCAGGCGAAAACTTTCTGGAAAAAAGGCACATGGTTTCATCAAAGAACCATCAGAATTCCTCTGAGACAAAACAGCCCCTGCCCCAATCTCAGAAGCGTCAACCTCAACCTGAAAAGGAAGAGAAACATCCGGCTGACGCAAAACAGGGGCAGAAGTAAATCAGCGTTTAAGCTCCTGAAAGGCAGAAACAGCCGCAGAGGACCAATTCGTCACATCAGCGCCTTTCTTCGTCAAATCGGTCAGGGGCTTAACCACACTGGAAAAGTTGGCAATGAAACGGCGATAAAAATTAGCAAAGCCCAAAAATTTCTGAAGGCTCTTCACCGATGTGGGTTGAATCCAGTCATGAATGGCTTGGACCTTAACAGGATCCATTTCTATAGACGAGGGAGAAAAAATAAAACCCAAAAAAGAGACCTTCTGAACTCCAAATAGGCACTTAGACCCCTTGACAAATAAAGCATTATCACGAAGGATCTGGAATACCATCCTGACCTGCTTCACATGAGACTCCCAATCATCGGAAAAAATCAAAATATCATCCAAATACACAATCATGAATTTATCAAGATAATTGCGGAAAATATCATGCATGAAGGACTGAAATACAGAAGGAGCATTAGAAAGCCCGAAAGGCATCACAAGGTATTCAAAATGGCCTTCGGGCGTATTAAATGCAGTTTTCCATTCGTCACCCTGTTTAATACGAACAAGATTATATGCCCCTCGAAGGTCAATCTTAGTAAACCAACTAGCCCCCTTAATCCGAGCAAACAAATCAGAAAGCAAAGGTAAAGGGTATTGGAATTTGACCGTGATCTTATTAAGAAGGCGATAATCAATGCAGGGTCTCAAGGAGCCATCCTTCTTGGCAACAAAAAAGAATCCTGCTCCCAATGGTGATGAAGACGGCCGAATATGCCCCTTCTCTAAAGACTCCTTAACATTACTCCGCATGGCGGCATGCTCTGGCACAGACAGATTGAAAAGTCGGCCCTTAGGGAACTTACAGCCAGGAATCAAGTTAATAGCACAATCACAGTCCCTATGTGGAAGAAGGGAACTGGACTTGGGCTCATCAAATACATCCTGGAAATCCAACAAAAACTCAGGGACTTCAGAAGAGGGGGAAGAGGAAATTGACATCAAAGGAACGTCACAATGTACCCCTTGACAACCCCAACTAGTCACAGACATAGATTTCCAATCCAGCACCGGATTATGTTCCTGTAACCATGGAAAACCCAGTACAACAACATCATGCAAGTTTTGCAACACCAGAAAAGGGCAATCTTCCTGATGTGCTGGAGCCATGCACATGGTCAGCTGAGTCCAATACTGAGGTTCATTCTTGGCCAACGGTGTAGGATCAATGCCCCTCAAAGGAATAGGACTCTGCAAAGGCTGCAAGGAAAAACCGCAGCGCCTGGCGAATTCCAAGTCCATTAAGTTCAGGGCAGCGCCTGAATCCACAAATGCCATGAAAGAAAAGGACGATAATGAGCAAATCAGGGTCACAGATAAGAGAAATTTAGGCTGTACAGTACTGATGGTAAGAGACCTAGCGACCCTCTTAGTACGCTTAGGGCAATCAGAAATAACATGAGCAGAATCACCACAGTAAAAACACAGCCTATTCTGAAGTCTGAATCCCTGCCGTTCTGCTCTAGTCAAAATCCTATCACATTGCATAGGCTCAGGACTCCGCCCAGAGGACACTGCCATATGGTGCACAACTTTCTGAAAATTGCTGCCAGAGCATCCTCATTCCATTTAGTGAGCACAGACCATTTTCTAAATTTCTGGCAGTATAATTCTGCCGCTTCCTGACCCTGACATAGGGCCAACAAGGTTTTTTCTGCATGATCCACTGAATTAAGTTCGTCATACAATAATCCGAGCGCTTGAAAAAATGCGTCTACATTAAGCAATGCCGGATCCCCTGATTCAAGGGAGAATGCCCAGTCCTGAGGGTCACCACGCAGCAGCGAGATGACAATCTTAACCTGCTGAATGGGATCACCAGAGGAACGGGGTTTCAAAGCAAAAAACAATTTGCAGTTATTTTTGAAATTCAAAAACTTGGATCTGTCCCCAAAAAACAAATCAGGAGTAGGAATTTTAGGCTCTAAAGCCGGAGTCTGGACAACATAATCTTGGATACTCTCTACTCTTGCAGCAAGTTGATCCACACGAGAAAACAAACCCTGAACATCCATGCCAGCGCCAAAATCCTGAACCACCCAGAGATTAAGAGGAAAAAAAAGACAAAACAGACTGCAAAAAAAAAAAAAAAAAATGGTTCAGAACTTTTTTTCCTTCTTTTGAGATGCATTTAATTCATTTTTGGCCAGTTGTACTATTATGAACTGGTGGTTTAGGAGCAACATGGGACGTGCTCTGGAGGAGGTGTTACCTGTACTGACCGCAGTTCCTGAGCTTAACACAACACTAGAAGTAGCCGTGGGATGTTCCTGTCACTCCCTAGACACCTCGTCACAGCCGGAGGACTAACTACCCCTAAAGATAGAAACAGGAAATCTATCTTGCCTCAGAGAAAATTCTCAAAGGACAGACAGCCCCCCACAAATATTGACTGTGAGTGGAGAGGGAAATTACATACACAGAATGAAACCAGGATGTAGCAAAGGAGGCCAGTCTAGCTAGATAGATAAGACAGGACAGAATACTGTGCGGTCAGTATTAAAAACTAGAAAAATCCACCACAGAGTTTACAAAAATCTCCACACCTGACTAAAGGTGCGGAGGGTAAATCTGCTTTCCAGAGCTTCCAGCTTAACTGAATAAAACCATACTGACAAGCTGGACTAGAAAAAACATAGAATGTGCTGAACGATTAAGTCCACAACAAGTGAACTGCAAAAGAACAAAGCAAGGACTTATCTTTGCTGAACTGGTCAGAATATCAGGGAAATCCAAGCAGAGATGTGAATCCAACCAGGAACCATAGACAACTGGCACAGGCTGAAGGACAGAGCCAGGATAGATAGCCGAGCCAGAATAGACGATCAGTGGAAGCAGCTGCTGACTGCTAAATCCAAGAAGCAGCAGTTCCACTTAAATCCACCGGAGGGAGCCCAAGAGCAGAACTCACAAAAGTGCCACTTACAACCACCGGAGGGAGCCAAAGAGCGGAATTCACAACAACACTACTATGTGGGCTCTGCTGTATACTAGTATGTGGTCTGTGCTGTATACTACTGTGTGAGCTCTGCTGTATACTACTATGTGGGATCTGCTGTATGCTACTGTGTGGGCTGTGCTGTATACTGCTATGTGGGCTGTGCTATACACTACTATGTGGGCTCTGCTGTATACTACTATGTGGGCTGTGCTGTATACTACTGTGTGGGCTCTGCTGTATACTGCTATGTGGGCTGTGCTGTATACTACTATGTGGGCTGTGCTGTATACTACTATGTGGGCTCTGCTGTATACTACTATGTGGGATCTGCTGTATACTACTGTGTGGGCTGTGCTGTATACTGCTATGTGGGCTGTGCTATACACTACTATGTGGGCTCTGCTGTATACTACTATGTGGGCTGTGCTGTATACTACTGTGCTGGCTCTGCTGTATACTACTATGTGGGCTGTGTTGTATACTACTGTGTGGGCTCTGCTGTATACTACTATGTGGGCTGTGCTGTATACTACTGTGTGGGCTCCGCTGTATGCTACTATGTGGGCTGTGCTGTATACTACTATGTGGGCTGTGCTGTATACTACTGTGTGGGCTCTGCTGTGTACTACTGTGTGGGCTGTGCTGTATACTACTACGTGGGCTGTGCTATATACTACTGTGTGGGCTGTGCTGTATACTACTATGTGGGCTGTGCTATACACTACTATGTGGGATCTGCTGTATACTACTATGTGGGCAGTGCTGTATACTACTATGTGGGCAGTGCTGTTTACTACTATGTGGGCTGTGCTTTATACTACTATGTGGACTGTGCTGTATACTGCTACATGGGCTGTCCTGTATACTGCTACGTGGGCCGTGTTATCTGCTATGCAGGTTGTGCTATATACTTTATACTATCACAGTCGGATCCTTCAAACGGAACCTGAAAACTCATCTCTTCAGGAAAGCCTACAGCCTGCACTGACACCACTGCCGCCTCATCACTATCGAAGCTACCGCCTCATCAACACCGGAGCTCATGCAACCCCCATCCTACTGTCTCCTTCCCCATAATCCTGTAGAATGTAAGCCCGCAAGGGCAGGGTCCTCGCCCCTCTGTATCAGTCCATCATTGTTAGTTTGTCTACTGTAAGTGATATCTGTAACTTGTATGTAACCCCTTCTCATGTACAGCACCATGGAATCAATGGTGCTATATAAATAATAATAATAATAATAATAATAATACTATGGGGGTATATTATATTTTATGGGGGAGGCCATGTTATATACTATGTGGCTGTTATATACTATTGTGGGGGTATATTATATTCTATGTGGGAGGCTGTGTTATACTATGGGGGGCTGCATTATATTCTATGGGGGCTACATTATATATTATGGAGAGGTGGGCTGTATTATATTCTATGGAGTGGCTGCATTATACTCTGGGGTGGCTGCATTATACTATATGTGGGCTGCATTATACTGTATCTAGGATTATGGGGAATACATTATACTATATGAAGAACTATGGGGTGCATTATACTATGGGAAGTGAATTGTTCTACATGGATGACTATGGCGGTGCATTATACTATATAGAGCACTATGAGGAGTGTATTATGCTATATGGAGCACTATGAGGAGTGTATTATGCTATATGGAGGACTATGAGGAGTGTATTATACTATACGGAGCACTGAGCAGTGTATTTTAATATATGGAGGACTATAGGGAGTGTATTATACTATATGGAGGACTGTGGTGCACATTATAATATATGGAGGACTATGGGGTGTATTTTACTAAACAAGTAAAATGCTGCATATTCAGATTGTTTTTGCTGGAACAAAAATCATTGTTCTCAGCAGCGCATTGCCAGCGTAAACTGTAGATGTGCTGCTGATAACATGATACTGTATGGTAATCTGTTAGTGATCTATTAGTGATCGTTCTGTCCCATCATTATTCCTCAGCTGGTGGAAAGAGGCCAGGAAACAAGTGTTGAACAACTTCAGCATTGTCGATCAAACTCATTTAGTGGCCTGAACTCAGCGCTTGTAAATACAACCGAAATGCTTTTGTGTGATGTGCAATATGTTAGCATTTGGGGCCCCATTTTAAACTTTGCCTAGGGCCCCATTTTGCCTAAAACTGGCCCTGCCTACAACTGTACAAAGATATTATACGGTCACCATGTGACAAGTGGGCCTGTGTAACTTCAAATGCCAGGGCTGAATTTTAGTCCCAGTACGGCCCTGTCGGTTAGGTTCCCTTTAGACTACATTACTGCCAAATACATTATACTTATGAAATGTTGGGTACTTAGTGCACAAACTGGCCAATTCCTGTGTGTTCCCTAACGATGAAAAGCTGATCTATCTTTGAGGTGGGTCACTAACTTGAAGCTTAGGTAGCTCCACTTGTGGACCATCCAGATACACCTCAGTCTGACCATAGTGATGTCTAGTGGCCAATGTGACAACTGCAATATTTCATTACAAAGAGATATTTTTAGTTTAGCTGATATTCCTTTATTATTTTAATACCACACAGGGATTGGTTTATGGTGTTTATGTAGTGAAACGCTGTATATCTATATTCCCGGCCATTAGCGACAGGTGTTAGCGCACACATAACTGCACTCTAAACTAAGGAACGTGATCAGACAGGTCGTGATTGTCCACACAAGGTATGGGGCATGATCGCAGTAGAGAAAGGGTTAGGCTTTGTGATATTCTCATTTATGGAATACCATACAAATGGCAGGGATAAAGATGTCACACAAATAAATATTAATTTAACTTTCAATTCCTTAGGTGTCTGTAAGAAATCATTGTAAGCTGAAATTAGTTACATGAGTGTTAGACAGAAGAGCTGAAGGTTCCTGGTATTGCTGCTTACAAATATAAATTCCATTATGTAATGTAACATGTACTAATCAATAACAGAGAGAAGCTGTACAATCTCATGACATAAAAGAACTGATGTCAGAAGTGGGATTTGAACCCACGCCTCCAGAGGAGACTGCGACCTGAACGCAGCGCCTTAGACCACTCGGCCATCCTGTAAGGCTGGGGTCACACATGCGTGTTTTACGTACGTAAGAGCGCAAAAACTACGTACGTAAAACTCGCATTACATACGGCACAATGCTTCTCAATGGGTCTAGTCCTATAAGGCGTATATTACGGATCCGTAATTTACGGAGTTGTACGGGCGCAGAAAATCGCAGCATGCTGCGTTTGTCAGCGTATCGCGCAAAAAATACGCCAATGCAAGTCTATGGGAGAGCGTATAATACGGAATGCTTACGGACCATGCGTGTGCCTTGCGCGAAATACGGATTTACTGGCAGATGTCCTGAAAGGTCCAAAGGCCTCAATCAGGCAGGTGAGACATGCTAATTAGCTGAAAAAGCCAGACAGTGAACCCGGAAGTCTGCTGCACGCCTCCACGGAGTGATATTCAGCATGGCAAACATTGTCAACGCGGACATGCTGATCATTTTGGTCCAAGAGAGGCCTGTCCTCTGGGACCAAAGAGACCCTAATTATGCAAACAGGGCACAAAAAGAGGCAGCATGGAGGAGTGTGTGTGTGGCCCTCTTCCCACATTATGACCAGCAGCCACGTCAGGCACAGCGACAGATAAGTAAGTACACCCATGTTTTAAATGTAATGTTCTTGAGAATTATCAGGCCCTTACTACTTTGAATTTCTCTTCCCGAATTTAGTAAATAGTCATGAAGGAACTAGAAAGCCCACCAGTAGATACATGGTGTTGTACAAGAGAAACGGATTTCATTAATGTTTAGAATATGTGTCCCTTTTACTTACTAACAGTGTTTCCCATTATTTGGCCTTTCTGTGATAGAGGTTAGTGGACTCTGTCCTTGTGGCTTTGCTTGCTAATTTTGTTTTTTGGGTATATTTAAGATTAAATCTTCTCCACAAAGGCCTATTTGGATGCTACACTTAAATCTCTGTAGTCAGTTCCACCTTTTGTGAGCTCACTGATTAATGGCCTAAAGAATGTGTGTATTTTTTGTTGTTTCAGTGGGTGATGTTACAACAAGGTGGTGGAGTATCCGCGACCAGTACAGGAGGGAGAGGCAGCAGCGGGAGAGAAGTGGAGCCGGGGCACCTCCCAAAAAAAAAAAATACATATATTTTGACCGACTTAACTTTCTGAATCCCAGCATGGACCTCAGGCCGTAAGTAACATTGTTTTTTGTGTATTTTTGGGTTTTTGTCTTATTTGTGGCCCTAAAACATTTTTTCTTTTTCAGAACTCAGTCTAACCTCACTGACAGGGAGACAGGGTCTGACTCGGAACTTGTCATTGACCCAGTTGGTGAAGTTGAAGAGGTGGCTGGTCCATCTGATGCTCCCTCTGGCTCCATCCCTCCTGGATCCTCATCTGGTCAGGCTGCTCCATCTGCCTCCGTCCCACACCCTGAGGACCCACATTTTGCCTCTTCTGCAGCACCACCACCTAGCCAGGATGACCCTGGAAATAGCAGCAGCCCAACTGTTGCCCTGGCTCCATCCCCACAGGCTGCAGGCAGACCACAGCGTGCACGCCGCAGAAGAGAATTGCTCCAAAGGCGCCAAAACGTGGATGCTGGGGTCCTGAGCTACTTGGCCCGTGTTCGAGACGATGATGGGGAGGAGGGATTTACCAGGAGCATGGCCCATTACTTAAGGTCCCTAGAGCGTGAGTTAAGGCTTCGTGTGAGAGGGTGTTTTCAGATCCTTGTTGACGCATGCACCCCCCCAAATAACCCATACAATCTCATGCATATGATTGAACAGTGGCAGATGTCACCAGAAAATCTTCTGCGGCCTCAGAGATTACAAGGCCTGCCAGCTCAACAAGGATCTGAAGCACCCCCTCCACGACAGCCAACACCTCAGCCCCAACCCCCATCAAACACACAATGGCCACCTCAGCAACATATGGCGGGATATCTTCAACCATCCCAATATGGCCACTTGGCCACACCCAGTGCTGGAGGCTGGTCCCAACCTGGGTTTGGACAATATGGTCATTTTGGGTTGGGTTATGATTCCCGGCAATATGGTTATCACCAGCAGGGGTATCTACCAAATCCTCGCCCCACTCTTCCAAGTTCCCAGCATCATAGCTTGGCAAATGTCCCTCAGGCCACTACAACATCTGCACAGGGTGCTGGACAGTTGGCCGTACAAATGCCACCTGATGCAGACAATGAGCAAGCTACTTCTCCTGCCCCAACCTACCAGGACTTATAATTTTGTTTGTTTGTGTTTTAATGTTATTTTAACCTTTTTTTTTTTGTTTTAAATATTATTTGGATACAATATTTAGGCTTGTATTGTCACTACAGAGCATGTTTTACTGTGGTTGTTTACGCTATTTTTGTTAAAAAAGAAAAATAGGCCTTTAGAAGGCCAAAAAAAGGTTTTGAAAAAAAAAACACCGAGAAAGTAAAAAAAGTTATTCAGCAAAAAACGTTTTCTTACTACCAGTCACCGTCTGTATGCGCTGGATTCATTCTTCCATCACACACACATGATATGCTGATAACCATATGTGAAATAAGAAAATAAAACACACACAGTTGGAAACTTGATTAACACATACTTTATAGAGCTAATTAATTACACATGCAAAAATGCATAGTCTTGCCAGGGAGTAGCACCTTGAGGAGACATAAAATAATTTGTAAAGATATCACGAACTCTCAGTCCAGAAAGTGGACGACGCGGAGGAGGGACATATGGGGTAGGCCTAGGAACATTGGTCATGAGGTTATCTTCAAAATTTGGAGAGGAACAATCATGTATTCTTGTGAAATTATGGAGAATGACACAGGCTTTGATCACCTCATTGATTGTAGCCTCACTCAGCTGGATGGCAGACTGAAAAAAAAAACGCCATTTGGCCACAAGAATCCCAAAGGCGCACTCAACCAGTCTCCGTGCCCTGGCAAGTCTCAAATTAAACACCCTCCGCCGGTGGTCAAGGTTGCGCCTGGGGTAAGGCCTCATGACGTGGCTCGACAGTTGGAAGGCCTCATCTCCCACAAAAACAAAAGGCACTGCTTCCGCATTGGAGCCTGGGAGTTGTTGTGGTGGTGGGAGGTTCAACTGGTTGTCACGTAGCCGCCGACCCATTATGGACGAATTGAAGACCCTAGAGTCTCCAGTTCGCCCATAGGCCCCAATGTCTACAATTACAAACCTGTAGTTACTGTCAGCAACTGCTAACAGAACTACAGAGAAAAACTGCTTGTAATTGTAGAATTGGGAACCAGAGTTCGGCGGCTTACGCACCCTGATATGTTTCCCATCCACAGCTCCAATGCAATTAGGGAAGTCACAATTATTTCTGAAACCTGTGGCGATTTTAAGCCAATCGTCCTGTTTTGGCTCCGGCAACACAGCTTCATGTAGTTTCTGCCAGATTTGGGAACAGGTTGTCCTAACAATGCCTGAAATGGTCGACCGCCCAATCAGAAACTCCATGTGTAGACCCGCATAGGACAATCCTGTCGCCAGGAAGCTGCAATACAACAAAAAGGGAAAAAAAAACAAACATGAGGACGACGAACAAAGGAATAAGCCAAAGTGTATATTTCATTTACTATTAAATTATTTACAGTATACAAATTTACAGTTGACAAAATAACTAGACTAGAATATTGGCAAAAATCTTTGATATGTGCTTGTGGCTTCATGTCAAAGTGAAGTTAATTAAACCTAGTAGGACAACACACATTTGGAAAGAACCCCCAAAAAAAACCAGTATTGGAAAATGTGGAATACATACCGTAAGGTTAGGAGCAGACGCTCCTCAGCAGAGATGGCTTTTCTCATCCAGGTGTCCTGAAAGGTGAGCCCAGGACGTAAGATCTCCAACAACATGTCAAAAGTCCGGATGGACATTCGAGTATACTGGTAAAACTTCTCTGGATGTGCCCTCAAAGCTGAATATAGTCTCTGGAAATGGCCTTTACTCTGGCGTTGGGTCAATAGAGGATGTACCCACAATCTTCGTCTCCTCCTTCGCGGATCCACATTGACCGGATATGGCTGGCCAAAGCGACGAGACAACACCCAGTGAAGCAACACCCGCTGAGTTGTGCTTAAATACACAGGGCCAGACATGTTTGTAATCTCAAAGCAACACAGCCAAAATATGCTAGAGAACATATAGGGCAGATGGGAGGGCTCCACCTGTTGTAGAGGTCTTAAATAGTGTGGTTAATGATGGTTTAAATGATTTGCAGGCCTGAAAACCGTTAAATGTCCATTTTGTGATGGTGCGTGCTAAATACGCCATACGGATCACATACGGATTACACACGCACAAGCACATGCGCAAAATACGCGACCACACCTAAGCAACGCAGGAACTACGGAAGTCGCTTACGGAGACATTTTGGCGTATTGAACGCGTAGTACGGACGTATAATACGTGGCGTATTGTCTTACGCCATGTGTACCCCAGCCTTAATCTCACTGCTGTTAATCTCACTTAACTCTTTCCAAACCAGACAGCAGAAAGAAGGTCACTGCTTGTGATTAATAGAAATGTATCATAATTTGTTTTTATTATTGACCCATAATGGCAGAGCCACTTTTTAGCTTAATGACCAAGCCCAATTTTGCCAGTCACTTTATGCACCAATAACTCTGGAATGTTTCAACATATCCCAATCATTTTGCAAGTGTCTATTTGTGACATATTGTCTTTTATGTTAGTGGTAAATGTAGTTGAATATGTTTTTAGCTTTTTTTTTCTGAAAATATCTAAAGTTTTGTGAAAATTTGGGGAAATTAGCAATTTTAACACAGTCATTGCTTTTATCCTTAAAGCAGATAGTCATACCACACAAAATAGTTAATAAATAATATTTCCCATATGTCTATTTTATTTGCTATGTCTATTTCTGCATCATTTTTTAAACCTCCTTTTATATTTTTTAGATGTTAGAAGGGTTAACTTTTGCAGCAAATTTTCATTCTTTTTCAAGAACATTTGCAAATAATCCTATTTTATAAAGACCCATTCAATTTTGAAGTGACTTTGAGGGGCCTTTATTTTAGAAAATCCCCAAAAGTGATACCCCTTGAGTAATTCTACTTTTAGTGTTTGGATTGGCAATGACAACCATAGAGGTCTGCTACAGACCTCTGGTTTTCATGCCGACCCACAGGTGACCTGCAATCATGTGACGGGTTAACGATGGGTGGGATTAGTGATGCGCCTCCTGTAAGCGCAACTTATATGCCGCTGTCAGAGAGTGGGTGGATCGCTATTCCACCCGCGGCTGTTGCAGGCACATGTCAGCTGTATAGATTAGCTGTCATGTGCCCGGAAGGTGTGGACCCAATGCAGAAGCCCACACCAAACAGGGAGAGTGAGACATGTGCGTACTATTACACCACATGTCGGAAAGGGATTAATCCTCATCGTCTTGAAATAGCAGCAGAGAGAAATCAGACCCTTTATTGATCACAATGTAAAGGTGTTACAGGGTTAATTATGTGGTTATATTTATTTATTACAGAACAGCGGAAGCTGTGATATTTTTTTTGTACTTTTTTACTCAGCTGCGGGGGGCTGCCTGTTATACTTTCTGGTGCATAATAGTCAGAGAATTACACCAGTACACAGACATTGTGGCAGCAATAAGCCTTAGGAGCAGGGGGTACAGAGAAATCATGAGGGGCCCCATAGGAGAAGTTCTAATTGGGCCCCCCACAAATTAAAACATCATGGTGACAGAAGAGCATATCTCACAGATTTTCAGCTCTTACAAAGTAATTATGCCCCTATTGAAGCCCCTTAATGCTCTCGCTCATTAAGATACTCCTTACATGGCCTCCATAAAGTATGATTCCAACAAAAGTACCCCAATCACAGTAAGATACCCCCCCACAGTTTATTCCTCCATGGCACATGTCCCACGCACAGTACAATGACCCTACATTAACCCACAAAGTATGATACCCCCAGAGTGACCACAACACAGTATTATGGTAGTCACATTCCCCTAAACACAGTATGATGGCCCCGATAGCCTCACAATATAATTGCCTCGCACAGCCCTCAATACAGTATGATGGCCTTGTATACAGTATATTAGCCGTCCATAGAGTATAGTGGCCCCCACAGCCCTTCACACAATATGATGGCCCCCACACAACCCTCCATGCTGTATAATGGCCCATGCACATATACTGTACATTAAACATTATATTATATAAGTAACAATTAGTAATGAAATGTTGCAGCTGTCATAATGGCCACTAGGTGTCAGTATCTGATGCACATTTTTGGTAAACCACAGTTGCTATTTTTAATATTGTAATATTATGTGTCTTTATTATCTCCGAATCGTGGAGTCCTGGAAGAAAATCAATGCAAAGAAAATGTAAAAACATTTTTTTATAAAATAACACTTCTTATGCCGAAACCCGGGACCAAACCAGGGATCTTTAGATCTTCAGTCTAACGCTCTCCCAACTGAGATATTTCTGCTGGTCTTTGCTAGTGTTCTTGATCAGTGTAAACTGAGGCCTAGAAAAGTTCCAATAAATAAAAATTACATTTTTGTATCACCAGCAGTTCTAAAGATTAATAATTTTCCTATTGGTAATATAGAAAGTTATAGTTGCATAATGAAAGTGATACAACAGTGGACAAGTCGGGGTATAAAGAGCCACAATTTGTTAGAAGGCTTTTTTACTGTATTTAGAACAGACTGGCCAGAACCGAACTGGCCAGTTTTTGCAGTTATTTTATTCCCACGGCTTCCCTGAATTTACTGTTTTTTTTTCTAAATTCACCATACAGGTCCTGAGATATGGGCATTTTTATTTAGTTATAATTTTTATTTCTTTTACAAGGGGGCGTTACTCACAGGGTAATAATGCAGAGCAGCCTGAAGACACGCCCACAGAGAATCCTGTGAGCCACGCACCTTTATAAAGGAAACAAAAGTTAGCACTAAACAAAAAAGGTCCATATCTCTTGAACCATATGGCAAATTAAAAAAACCTGTCATTCACAATTGTTAAATTATGCACAACACATTTTTTTTCAAATTGCATAAATTACACTTGTCAGAAATGCAAAAAATAAAACAAACCAAAAAAATACAAGGATTTTGTTGTGCACCAACTCCTCCAATCTTTAGGTTCTGAAACAGGAAATATCATTGCCAGCTATGTTTGCTCTCATGATTTTTACATCATTTAGACCCCATGTCCCCCTCTTCCCCCCTCCCACAGGGGAAGCTATTAGGCCGGGATCACACATGCGAGAAATACGTCCGAGTCTTGCATGGTCATACCCAGCACTGCCGCCGTCTCTCTGGAGCAGAGCTTGTGGCTGCATGTATTGCTATGTATTGCTATGCTGCCGCACTCTCTGTTCCTGAGTGACGACGGCAATGCCGGGTATTACCATGCGAGACTCGGACGTATTTCTCGCATGTGGCATAATTTCATAGGGCATCTGTGAAGAATATTGGAGGCATAATTCCATGTCAATCATCTGTATACTATTGGGCATGGAATTATTAAAAATCTTGCAGCATATGATGTGGTAACATGACACCTGGCCAGCTTCAGACAAACGAATTCACACTCCTGCTAGCTAGTAGGTATGCAACCTTCTACATGAAGACCCCCTGTAGATCTGAGCCATGTGGCCTGCGTGCATTGTTCATCCAGCTAGGATTTCATAAAGGAATTATGGAAATACTATACATCCTAGCTGTACATTGCTTATATTTCCAAGATCCCCAGAAAAGGGCAAGCTCCTGCCTGGGTCTTAATATATTTTAACAAGCATGGGAAGGAGATACATAGGAGAGCCACTAGCAGCTAGGTAGCAAAATTGTGTTTAGTTTCTATGAGTAGCAGGGGCCTGGTCGGATCCGATGGCACAAGTGTAGGGGGTGGTGCTGTTATGGACAGTAAGGAACATGCTGCCACTTTAAGAAACAGCACCCCCTTGTCTGGTGTGATGGAATGTTCTGCTCCCCCTGCAATAGACTGTGTGAATGAACTGCCCTGTGCTGAGAGGAGGGGTTGAGCCTTTAGAGTGTGTGAGCAAAAGCTGCTTCAGAGAAAGTCTGTGCTTGTAGCTGTGAAAAAGGACCCACAGCCAGGGACAGAGTGGAATTGTGAAATTAGACAGACTCTTCGGGTGCAGCAAGGGTGGCTGTCCTATGCTAGTTTGAGAAGCCACTAAGATACCGAGAAAGGGATTTACAGTTTCCAGGAGCACATCCCGGACCCAGAAGCAAGGAGAAGACCATGTTTCACGGAGCTGGCAAAGAACTGTGTGCACTACCATCTAGACTGTTGGGGGCACCCCGGGACTGGATCTGAGTCCCCACCATCACCTTGAGTTTGTTCCTGTTTTGTGCACATGTCAGGGCCTAGTGTAGGCTTCAACAGACAGAACATGGCAGCCATGTGGCCTGCTTAGAGAGGCAAGGGAGGCTTTACGTAGAGTAGCATCATTCTTTGTTTATTGTTTGCATTTGCTTGTGTATGCATATTGATTCTGTAATAGTTGGAGCACCGTGCTATTTGACAGCCCAGCCAAAGAATACAACTCTTGTAAATTATCTTTTGCCATTGCATACCCCTGTTTGCACCTTCCTCTTCCACTTCATTCCTTGCCTTCCAATAAATTGACCCTCTGTTGTTTGCACCTCATCTTATGTACGGTAGTCTCCCTGCACCGTGGTGGTTCCCCGGCAATCACTTCAAGTAGCGCTGCAAGAAGGGTACTGTCACCAAGATGGAGGCAGCAGACAGCTAATGTTAATGGGGATATGTGGGCATTGGAACCCCTGCAAGGATACTCCCTATGGGCACCATATTTAGTGTGCCATCAAAGTTTGACGGCAATAATATGCCACGATGACGTCGCGGTCTTGTGACTGGTCACTTGACCGGTCGCGTGACCGCGACGTCATCGCAGGTCCTACACTCACTGCATTCTTAGGAATGGAGGCTGCCGGTTGCACCGCTGAGTGCCAGGGTCCGTCGGAGGGGTGAGTATATCCATATTTTTTATTTTTATTCTTTATTTTTTACATGAATATGGATCCCAGGGCCTGAAGGAGAGTTTCCTTTCCTTCAGACCCTGGGAACCATCCAGGATAGCTTCCAACATTTGTGTCCCATTGACTTGCATTGGTATCGGGTATCGGCGATATCCGATATTTTTTGGATATCGGCCGAACCAATCCGATACCGATACTTTTGAATATTGGAAGGTATCGCTCAACACTAGTGTTCAGCAATCACTTGGTCAGCAGGCAGGGATCTAGACGTGCAGGTTGGCAGAGGACTCCGCCGTTAGGAAAGAACCAACAGGGATCATAATTCCAGGCTTGAGACTGCAGAGGAACAAGGTCCAAAACATAATACACAAGCAATGAAACAGAATAGGTACTGACGTTATATACAGCTTTGGCAAGAAGCAAGATGGCTGACGTAAAACATCAAGATCCATGTTAACTTAGGGCAAGTCTAAGGGCAAAAGAAACAGATTTCAGGACTGATACTGACATTACACCCACCTCAAGAACGGCCTCCGGATGACCCCAAATCAGGTTTGCCAGGGTACCTTTGATGGAACTGCTCAATCAGTCGGGAGGCATTAATATTATCCACGGGTTCCCAGGAATTCTCCTCTGAAGAATAGCCTTGCCATTTAATCAAGTACTGCAATCGATTTCAGTAGATTCTTGAATCCAAAATTCTCTCAACGATGAACTGCTCTTGACCATCCACAAGACTGGGATCGGGAGGAGGAGATGAATGTCCTGGAACAGGATTTGGTAGTAGGAAAGTATGAAAGACAGGATGTATCTTCATTGTTCTTGGGAGTTTTAAGCGACATGCAACAGCACCTACCAGACCACTGATCCTATAAGGACCGATGTACTTCTGTCCCAACTTAGGAGAAGGGATCTTCATCTTTAAATTCTTTGTAGATAACCAGACCAAATCTCCTACCTTAAATGTTGGCATTGGTTTGCAAAATCTGTCAGCTGCCTTCTTGTACCTATCTTGTGCGGAACCCAAAGTCTCTTTCAGAAGTTCAAGGCTCTGTTGAAGTGAAGAGATCCTGTCGGCAACTGTTGGTAAAGATGTATCTACTGGTAATCTGGGAAGAATGCTAGGGTTATATCCCAGCTTAGCATAGAATGGAGACTGCTTGGTGGAGGCACTCTGGGATTTGTTATAAGAAAATTCAGCCAATGGGAGTAGCCAATCATCTTGCAAATGGCAAACGTAACAGCGAAGGTATTGCTCCAGTGTTTGATTGGAACGTTCTGTCTGCCTGTTGGACTGTGGGTGGAAAGCAGAAGATAAGTTAACTTCTATGCCTAATGCCGAACAAAAGCTTCACCAGAACTTTGAAGTAAATTGAACTCCATGGTCCGAAACAACTTCATCTGGAACCCCGTGCAGACGAAAGATGTTCTGGTTAATTAGGTCAGCAGTGTCCTTCGCAGAGGGTAAACCGGAGCAAGGGATGAAATGGGCCGCCTTGGTCAGGCAATCGACCACCACCAAAATCATACTCTTTCCCTCAGAAAGGGGCAGTTCTACAATAAAGTCTATAGAAATGGATCCCCACGGGTGAGACGGCACCTTGCAAAGGCTGTAACAGACCACTAGGGGCGGCATGTGGAATCTTGAATTTGGCACATACCTCACAAGATGAAACCTACTTCTGAACATCCTTCTGAAAACCTGGCCACCAGAAGAAGTGAGTTAAGAATTCTTGAGTCTTCTGAATTCCTCTGTGCCCTGCAACCTTAGAGTCATGAACCAATCTCAACACCCTTAACCTCACGGTTTCAGGAATGTAGAGGCGCCATTCCCGGGTCCAAACTCCATTCCTAAAAAGAAGGCTTACTTCATCAGATGGATGAGACAGGAAAAGATCAGAGTTGTAAGCTTCTTTGATGACCTGCAACAAATCTGGGTTATGAATGACACCTGCAAAATTGCAATCAGAAAGTATGGTCTTAGGTGGAGCATCTGGAACAGCGTCAGTGGAGTACATCTGGGATAGAGCATCTGCTTTCCCATTGCGAGAACCTGTTCTGTAAGAGATTTTAAAATTGAATTGATTAAGGAAAAGACTCCAGCGGGCCTGCCTTGGGGTCAGGCATCTTGCTGACCTGATGAACTCAAGGTTGCAGTGATCCGTGAGGACAACGATCGGCTGTGAAGCTCCTTGTAGAAGATGTCTCCACTCCTTGAAGGCCGCGATGATAGCCAGTAATTCTTTATTTCCTACATCGTAGTTCTTTTCGGCAGAAGACAGTCGCTTGGAAAGGAAAGCACAAGGATGAAGTAAATTCTTCTCACCTGTTCTTTGAGACAGTATAGTCCCGATGGCACAGTTTGAGGCATCTATGTCATGTCGGACGCTGTTCACACTAGGGTGTCCAACAGACAGTGGTAATTCCGCTTTTGTCCACTATGCGCTCAGTGGCGTCGGCTAGATTCTATCTAGCTGGTCCGGGGTTAATTTAGCTGGTACTCGGATTGGAAGCTGGGTCACGCCCACTGCCTTTAAATAGTTCTGCTGAACATTGGGCGTCGCCGATTATAGCTTCTGTCTTGTGCTTGGTTATCTCGGTCTGGAGTGGTGGTCTAGGAGAAAGAGTTTCGTATCTGGTGGTGTATTTCCCTTTGTCATATTTTCTCCTTCCTATATTTGTATTTGTTTTGCCCTGAGCATTTATAGTGTATTCCTGTGTAACTGCTGCGTGGTGTATATTTTCCGTTATCCTTGTCTGTGCTAACTGTGGGTATTGGTGTGGTCTCCTCACTGGGTGGTGGGTGGTGGTTTCAGCTTAGGGTTGAAACAGGAGACAGGGTGAGGGTGGAGGCCCAGACATGCACATCATCAGTGTAAACTCTGGGAAAGGGTCAGTCAGGGTTTCCCTAGTCTAAGGGAAATCGCAGGGGACCGGGTTGTTAGCTTTTGCCTACCTAGTTCTCCCATGACATTATAATCGGCCAGTATTATTTGAATTCCATGGATCCCATGACTTCCATAACCCGCCAGTTGGAGGCGCTGTCCCTACAGGTCACTGAGTTGAGGGGGGCAGTGCAGCAACAAGGACTAGTAGTATCTAATGTGCAAGCTGAAGCGACAAGTAGAGTTGCTGAGCCTAAGTTTCCTTTACCTGAAAAGTTTGCTGGGGAACGCAGTAAATTTGTTACTTTTCATGAAGCTTGCAAACTATATTTTCGTATGCGCCCGATCTCCTCAGGTAATGAGGCTCAGCGTGTGGGCCTGGTGTTGTCATTACTAAACGGGGACCCCAAAGCATGGGCGTTTTCTTTGTCATCTGATTCTGCTGCATTTAACTCAGTGGAGAGTTTTTTTCTGCTTTGGGACACATTTACGATGATCCTGACAGAATGGCTCTAGCAGAATCTAAGATACTTGCTATTCGCCAGGGGGAGCGTGTTGCAGAGGATTACTGTTCTGAATTTCGCCGCTGGGCGGTCAATACACAATGGAATGATCCCGCGCTGCGGAGTCAGTTTATTCATGGGGGTTTCTGGAACGGTTAAAAAAGCCCTCCTGATGTACGAGACTCCTGCTTCTCTAGATTCCGCTATGAGTCTTGTTGTCCGCATTGATCGCCATTTACGTCAGGGGTAGCATGAGACACCCCTATGGGAAAGAGTTTGGGTTCACGTGAGGTTGCTGCAGGTGAGCCCACGGAGCCTATGCAGATCGCAGGGGTGTCACATGTTAAGCATCGAGCCCCTATGCTCAGGAAGCAGGGAGCCTGTTTTTACTGTGGTAAAACTGGTCATTTTGTTAGCATTTGTCCTCTGCTGTCTAAGAAAAACGCAACGGCGGAAAACTAAGCTCAGAGGGCGTGGAGGAGACCAATCTGAGCTTATGCATATCCTCCATGTTGGTTTCTCAATGCATGCTCCCTGCCAAAGTTATTATCGCTGGAAGAGAGCAGTCAAGCACTGTTTTTGTGGATAGTGGTTCTGCCACAAATCTCATTGATGAGGAGTTTGCGTGCACAGCCGGTTTTAGGGTCGAAAAACTGCCTTATCCTATCCGCGTGGTCACCATCAATGCTGCTCCTCTCCCACAGGGGGAGATTACTGAGTTTGTGGCTGAGGTGAAACTTCACATTGGGGTTCTACATTTCGAACAGGTTACATGTAAGGTGCTCAGGAATCTTCCTGCACAGGTGGTTTTGGGTTTTCCATGGTTGTCTATGCACAACCCGGTTATTGACTGGAAAACTCAGGACATAATTCAGTGGAGCGAATTCTGCCAGGAGAATTGCCTGGCCACATGTGTGTCTGCTGTGACTTCAAGCGTTCCTGAGTCACTTCTGGATTTTGTGGATGTTTTCTCTGAGAAGGGTTATTCAGAGTTGCCACCACATCGCCCCTATGACTGTACTATCAGGTTTAAACCAGGGGCCAAATTGCCTAAAGCGAGGATGTTTAACATCTCCGGTCCGGAGAGACAAGCGTTAAAGGATTACATTGCTGAAAGTTTGAGCAAAGGGTACATCAGACCTTCATCCTCGCCTGTGGCAGCGGGGTTCTTCTTTGTAAAGAAGAAAGATGGCGGACTACGCCCGTGTCTGGATTTCAGGGAGTTAAACCAGATTACGGTTCGTGATCCATACCCTATGCCACTGATACCAGATTTGTTCAACCAGGTGGCAGGTGCTAAGTGGTTTACCAAGCTTGACCTCAGGGGGGCGTACAACCTCATAAGAGTCTGTCAAAGTTATGAGTGGAAGACGGCTTTTAATACCCCTGAGGGTCATTTTGAAAATTTGGTGATGCCATTTGGGTTGACAAACGCACCTGCAGTGTTTCAACATTTCATAAATGATGTGTTTTCGCATGTTTTGGGGAAATTCGTCATTGTGTACCTAGATGACATTCCCATATATTCTTGCAACCGTGATACTCATTTAGATCATGTCAGGCAGGTGTTACAGCTTCTCAGAGAGAATAAGCTCTATGCAAAACTTGAGAAATGTGTATTTTCGGTTCAGGAGTTGCCTTTCTTGGGTTATATTGTGTCTGCTTCTGGGTTTAAAATGGACGCCTCTAAGGTGCAAGCGGTGTTGCGTTGGGAACGTCCTGATAACCTAAAGGCACTTCAGCGGTTCCTTGGGTTTTCTAACTACTATAGGAAGTTTATCAAAGATTTTTCTATCATTGCTAAACCGCTAACTGACATGACTAAAAAGGGTACCAATTTCTCCGTTTGGCCTGAGGTTGCTGTGCACGCATTTGAATTTCTTAAGAACAGTTTTGTTTCGGCTCCCATTCTTGTGCAGCCAGACATATCGAAACCTTTTGTCGTGGAAGTCGATGCGTCTGAGGTTGGTGTGGGGGCGGTGCTGTCACAAGGCTCATCCTTGAGTGATTTTTTCCATGCACCTATTTCTCCAAGAAACTGTCATCCGCCGAACGTAACTACGATATCGGCAACAGGGAGTTGTTGGCAATCAAGTTGGCCTTTGAGGAATGGCGACACTTCTTGGAGGGGTCGGTTCATCAGGTTACTGTTATTACCGACCATAAGAATTTGCTTTATTTGGAGTCTGCCAAGCGTCTATCTCCCAGGCAGGCTCGCTGGGCATTGTTTTTCACGTGGTTCAACTTTGTTGTTACTTACAGACCTGGGTCTAAAAACACTAAGGCAGATGCTCTGTCCAGGTGTTTTCCGGGGGGGAGAACCTCGGGAAGATCCGGTACCCATCCTCCAAAAGGGTGTTGTGGTTTCGGCTCTCACAACCGAGGTTGAGGCTGAGATTGCCGAGGCCCAGGAGGAGGTAAAATCTGAGCTTCCCATCAACAAATCGTTTGTACGCTTCATCTCCGCTTAAAGGTTTTGGCGGAGCATCATGATGCTGTCCTGGCTGGCCATCCAGGGGTTAGGGGCACTTTGGAGTTGGTGTCATGTCGGTTTTGGTGGCCCAAAATCTGACAGGACGTGGTCTCATACGTGTCAGCTTGTACCACGTGCGCTAGGGCTAAGACGCCCCTCTCCCGTCCTGTTGGCACTCTACTTCCTCTCGAGGTACCTAGTAAGCCATGGACAGGGATCTTCATGGATTTTATCACGGACTTGCCCTCCTCAGCTGGGAACACGGTCATCTTGGTGATTGTTGATCGGTTTTCTAAAATTTCGCACTTTGTGTCTTTGCCTTCGTTGCCTAACGCTAAGAATCTGGCTCACGTATTTGTGCAGGAGGTGGTCAGACTTCATGAGGTTCCATCTGACATCAATTCTGATAGGGGGTCTCAGTTTGTGGCAAAATTTTGGAAGGCATTTTGCTCACGGCTGGGGATCAAGTTGTCTCATTCTTCGGCATTTCATCCTCAGTCAAATGGTCAGACCGAGCATATGAACCAAAATCTGGAGCAGTACTTACGCTGCTTTGTTTCTGATAACCAGGAGGAGTGGTCGACGTTCCTTCCTTTGGCTGAGTTTGCCATCAATAATCATCACCAGGAGTCTTCTGGGGAGTCTCCTTTTTTTGTGTTTACGGGCTCCATCCTCAGTTCTGTACTTTGAGTCAGGGGGGCTCTTCCGGCGTCCCGAAGGAAGACCAGTTAGGAGCACAACTGTCATCAGTCTGGAGGAGAGTGAAACAGCGCCTGTTGAGCGTGGGTGCTAGGTACAAACGTGTGGCTGACAGTAGGCGTGTGCCAGGTCCGGACCTGAGTGTGGATGACTGGGTGTGGTTATCCACAAAAAACATAAGACTCAAAATACCATCCCTTAAATTGGGTCCAAGGTTTATTGGTCGATTTAGGGTCGCCGCCGTCATTAACCAAGTAGCTTACCATTTGGAGCTTCCTACGGTGTATAAGATACACAACGTGTTCCACAGATCGTTGCTAAAAAGTCGATGCCTTCTCCAGTCTTGGTGGATGGTAATTTGGAATTTGAAGTCTCCAAGGTGGTTGACTCTCCTGCAGTGCGCCGCACTTTACAGTACTTGGTACACTGGCGTGGTTATGGGCCTGAGGAGAGGTCTTGGGTACCAGCCTCGGACATTCATGCGGATTGGCTGGTCAGTATGTTTCACCACCGCCATCCAGACAACCCGGGTCCTATAAGTCGTGAGGGCCCTGGGGTCCCTCGTCGAAGGCGGGGTACTGTCATGTCAGACGCTGTTCACACTAGGGCATCCGACAGACAGCGGTAATTCCGCTTTTGTTCGCTATGCGCTCAGTGGCGTCGGCTAGATTCTATCTAGCTGGTCCGGGGTTAATTTAGCTGGTACTCGGATTGGAAGCTGGGTCACGCCCACTGCCTTTAAATAGTTCTGCTGAACATTGGGCGTCGCCGATTATAGCTTCTGTCTTGTGCTTGGTTATCTCGGTCTGGTGGTCTAGGAGAAAGAGTTTCGTATCTGGTGGTGTATTTCCCTTTGTCATTTTTTCTCCTTCCTATATTTGTATTTGTTTTGCCCTGAGCATTTATAGTGTATTCCTGTGTGACTGCAGCGTGGTGTATATTTTCCATTATCCTTGTCTGTGCTAACTGTGGGTATTGGTGTGGTCTCCTCACTGGGTGGTGGGTGGTGGTTTCAGCTTAGGGTTGAAACAGGAGACAGGGTGAGGGTGGAGGCCCAGACATGCACACCATCAGTGTAAACTCTGGGAAAGGGTCAGTCAGGGTTTTCCTAGTCTAAGGGAAATCGAAGGGGCCCAGGTTGTTAGCTTTTGCCTACCTAGGTCTCCCGTGACAATCTACTTCAATAAAGAAGGCGAGTTCCAGGTCAGGGTGGATCAGTACTGGTGCTGACATGAACTTGGTCTTGAGCCAAGAGAATGCTTCTTGGGCTTGAAGGGACCAAATAAATGGTGTCTTCTTCTGTGTCAACCGGGTGTTGGGCGAGACGATGTCAGAGAAGTTCTTGACGAAACGTCTGTAGAAGTTAGCAAATCCGATGAAACGTTGGACCTCGTTGACGTTCTTGGAGATTGGCCACTCCTGAATCGCCTTGATCTTGCTGTTATCCATACTCAGACCCCGTGGAGAAATTACATATCCTAAGAATTGGATCTCTGTCTTGTGAAATTCGCATTTCCCCAGCTTGATGTACAGATGATGTTCCCTCAAACGCTGCAAGACATTCTTGACATGTTGCTGATGTTACTCCATGGAGCTAGAAAAAAATCAGAATGTCATCCAGATAGATTACGACAAAAAGATCATGAATGTCTCTAAAAATATCATTTACTAGGTTTTGGAAAGTTGCTGGGGCATTGCAAAGTCCAAATGGCATGAGCAAATACTCAAAGTGTCCGTATCAAGATCTAAATGCTGTTTTCCATTCGTCTCCAGGTCTTATATGGACTAGATTGTATGCACCGCGTAAGTCCAATTTTGAAAAGACCTTGGCCTGATGAACTCCCTCGAGAAGCTCCAGAATTTATGGCAGGGGGTAGCGGTTCTTGATGGTTACCTTGTAAATTTCCCGGTAATCAACACAGGGTCTGAGGGATCCATCCTTCTTTTTAACAAAAAAGATGGGTGCACCGGATGGAGAGGACGAAGGGCATATGAACCCCTTAGACAGGTTCTCATCGATATATTCTTTGAGAGTCTTGAGCTCAGGACCGGACAATGGATAAATATTTCCAAAGGGAATGGTAGCAGCAGGCAGAAGCTCAACTGGGCAGTCATAAGGGAGGTGTGGTGACAATTTGTCTACATTCTTTTTATCGTACACATCCAAAAATTCTTTATAAACTGCCGGTAACCTTAGGTCCAATGATGGGTCGCCCGGAGATGGATCAATCAAATTCCCAGAAGTTACCTCCCTAGCTGGGAATCTCTTTGTCTCCCAGTCAATGATGGGATTTTGAGCTTGCAACCAGGGTAAACCCAAGATAATAGGGAAATGTCGGGAGGAAATCAGAAGGAAGGGCAATTTTTCCTGGTGATCATCTCCCATGAGGACCTTCAGAGGCTCAGTCTGCTGGTCCCCTGGCCCCAAGGTCAAAGGAGAATCTATCCACAGTCTTCATCAGAATTGAAGATATTCTTCTCTGTGATCGGATTCCATATTCCTTAGCAAACGAGGTGTCCATGAAGTTACCGCTGGCCCCGGAGTCTATCATGGCGGAACTGTTCACCCAATGGGAGTTAATCCAGATCTTGATAAGGAGATAGCAATGTGAGTCTTTTTTCTTAATGAAAGGGTATGAAACTGCAGAAGCTAGAATGCCAGCATTAATGGGTAGTACCGTTTCGGATGTAACAGAGTTCATATCTGAAAAGTCATAATCCGGAACAGCTGCTGCAATTTCGGGTGACCCTGGTTCAGAAGTCACAGAGTAGGAGTCTGAGAAGTCGCGTTCTACCATGGCTGCAGTTGTCCTGCGAGAACGACTGGGGCAGTTGATAATAAAATGTCCTGACTTCACACAGTAAAAGCATAAATTCTCCTTGAAACAAAATTCCTTCCGTTCGTCACTTACTCGACTTCGTAGGGAATTTGCCTGCATCGGTTCGGGTGCAGACTCCTGTGGACTTGGGTCTGGAATCTCCTTGAGAGGGAAAGGAAGAAGCGATTTACTGCTGCGATTCACCTCAGACACCTCTCTAGTCTTCGTTCGGAGATGCGAGCGTCAAGGCGAATACAGTGATTGATGAAATCACCTATCAGCACGTGCAAACTCGTCCTTGATACAACTGGACAACCCCTTCTTAAATATTGAGTACTTTGCTGCACTATTCCAGGTGGTATCCTGAGCCCACCTTCTAAAATCCATAGCTTACTCAGTCACTGGGCGTTTACCTTGACACAAATTCAGCAGGGCCGTCTCCGCTGTAAGGCTACGGTTCGGATCGTCAAACATCTGCCCCATGGCAGTGATAAACATATTGAAGTCGTTCAGACATGCATCCTGCGATTCTATTAAGGGGTTTGCTCAGGCAAGAACCTTGTTAGTCAGCAACATGATGATAGTCAATACCTTGGATCAGTCCGTAGGAAACTGTGTGACATGTGCAGCAAAGTATAAATGACACTGGTTCAGAAATCCACGGTACTTGTCTCGGTCACCACCAAACCTAAATGGCAGTAGTTTGGGGATGGCAGGGACAGAAGCCTGAGGTTGTGCCTCTAGGACCGCAATTCGGCCACGCAATTCCTGAAGGGTCTGACTGAGCATTTGCACATCATATTTATTCTTCCCCTCTAGGCTTTCTATTCTGCTCTTCCATGTCTGCATTTCAGCGTGTACAGCAGCAGTGATATTATTTAGCTTCTTAACACGCACCTCTAAAGTTTCTGTCCCAGCGGCATCCATCTTTGTGGCTTGTGTATCCTGTCACGATTAGTGTTGAGCGATACCTTCCGATATTTGAAAGTATCGGTATCGGATTGTATCGGCCGATATCCGAAAAATATCGGATATCACCGATACCCGATACCAATACAAGTCAATGGGACACAAATATCGGAAGTGATCCTGGATGGTTCCCAGGGTCTGAAGGAGAGGAAACTCTCCTTCAGGCCCTGGGATCCATATTCATGTGTAAAATAAAGAATACAAATAAAAAATAGGGATATACTCACCCTCGGACGGGTCCTGGTTGTAACCGCTGCAACCGGCAGCCTCCGTTCCTAAGAATGAGCGAGTGAAGGACCTTTGATGACGTCGCGGTCACGTGAGCGGTCATGTGAGCAGTCACGTGAGCGGTCACGCGACCAATCACAAGACCAATCACAAGACCGCGAAGTCACTGAGCAATGAGTGCACAAGAATGTCCAGCACTGACACAGTCTCTTGCAGAGCCGAGGAACACACAAACTGGCTGGAGTTCTTACTTCACCACAGGTGTGGTCAGGCAGAAGTTTCTGAAGTCAGGTGTTCAGCAATCACTCGGTCAGCAGGCAGGGTTCCAGACGTGTAGGTTGGCAGAGGACTCCGCCATTAGGAAAGGACCAACAGGCTTGAGACTGCAGAGGAACAAGGTCCAAAACATAATACACAAGCAATGAAACAGAACAGGTGCTGACTTTACAGTTATATGAATAAGTTTGGGCACCCCTATTAATCTTAAGCTTAATGTTTTATAAAAATTGTTTTTTTTTGCAACAGCTATTTCAGTTTCACATATCTAATAACTGTTGGACACAGTAATGTTTCTGCCTTGAAATGAGGTTTATTGTACCAACAGAAAATGTGCAATCTGCATTCAAACAAAATTTGACAGGTGCATAAGTATGGGCACTCTTATCATTTTCTTGTTTTAAATACTCCTACCTACTTTTTACTGACTTACTAAAGCACTTGTTTTGGTTTTGTAACCTCATTGAGCTTTGAACTTCATAGCCAGGTGTATGCAATCATGAGAAAAGCTACTTAAAGTGGCCACTTGCAAGTTGTTCTCCTGTTTGAATCTCCTCTGAAGAATGGCATCATGGGCTCCTCAAAACAACTGTCAAATGATCTGAAAACAAAGATTATTCAACATAGTTGTTCAGGGGAAGGATACAAAAAGCTGTCTCAGAGATTCAACCTGTCCATTTCCACTGTGAGGAACATAGTAAGAAAATGGAAGAACACAGGTACAGTTCTTGTTAAGGCCAGAAGTGGCAGGCCAAGAAAAACATCAGAAAGGCAGAGAAGAAGAATGGTGAGATCAGTCAAGGACAATCCTCAGACCACCTCCAGAGAGCTGCAGCATCAACTTGCTGCAGATGGTGTCACTGTGCATCGGTCAACTATACAACGCACTGTGCACAAGCAGAAGCTGTATAGGAGAGTGATGCGAAAGAAGCCGTTTCTGCAAGCACGCCACAAATAGAGTCGGCTGAGGTATGCAAAAGCACATTTGGAGAAGCCAATTTCTTTTTGGAAGAAGGTCCTGTGGACTGATGAAACCAAGATTGAGTTGTTTGGTCATACAAAAAGGCGTTATGCATGGTGGCAAAAAAACACAGCATTCCAAGAAAAACACTTGCTACCCACAGTAAAATTTGGTGGAGGTTCCATCATGCTTTGGGGCTGTGTGGCCAATGCTGGCACTGAGAATCTTGTTAAAGTTGAGGGACGCATGGATTCCTCTCAGTATCAGCAGATTCTTGACAATAATGTTCATGAATCAGTGACAAAGTTGAAGTTACGCAGGGGATGGATCTTTCAGCAAGACAATGATCCAAAACACCGCTCCAAATCTACTCAGGCATTCATGCTGAGGAACAATTACACTCTTTTGGAATGGCCATCCCAGTCCCCAGAACTGAATATCATTGAACATCTGTGGGACCATTTGAAGAGGGCTGTCCATGCTCGGCGACCATCAAACTTAACTGAACTGGAATTGTTTTGTAAAGAGGAATGGTCAAAAATACCTTCATCCAGGATCCAGGAACTCATTAAAAGCTATAGGAAGCGACTAGAGGCTGTTATTTTTGCAAAAGGAGGATCTACTAAATATTAATGTCACTTTTCTGGTGAGGTGCCCATACTGCACCTGTCAAATTTTGTTTGAATGCAGATTGCACATTTTCTGTTAGTACAATAAACCTCATTTCAAGGCAGAAACATTACTGTGTCCAACAGTTATTAGATATATGAAACTGAAATAGCTGTTGCAAAAAAAACTATTTTTATAAAACATTAAGCTTAAGATTAATAGGGGTGCCCAAACTTTTTCATATAACTGTAGCCTCCCTTGCCTCTCTAAGCAGGCCACACGGCTGCTGTGTTCTGTCTGTTGAAGCCTACACTAGGCCCTGACATGTGCACAAAACAGGAACAAACTCACGGTGATGGTGGGGACTCAGATCCAGTCCCGAGGGCCCCCAACAGTCTAGTACGGTGGTGCGCACGGCTGTTTGCCAGCTCCATGGAACATGGTCTTCTCCTTGCTTCTGGGTCCGGAGGTGCTTCTGGAAATTGTAAATCCCTTTCTCGGAATCTTTGTGGCTTCGCAAACTAGCACAAGACAGCCACCCTTGCTGCACCTTAACAGTCTGCCCAATTTCACGAGTCCACTCCGTCCCAGGCTGTGGGTCCTCTTTCACAGCTACAAGCACAGACGTTCTCTGAAGCAGCTTTTTCTCACACACTCTAAAGGCTCAACCCCTCCTCTCAGCACAGGGCACTTAATTCATACAGTTTATTGCAGGGGGAAGCAGAACATTCCAAAACACCAGACAAGAGGGTGCTGTTTCTTAAAGTGGCAGCATGTTCCTTACTGTCCATAATAGCACATCCTCCTACATGCCTCCCTACTTAATGATGGTCATCCTCGGCCACCACAGCATCAAGGTACAGTGTAACGAAGGAACATGCAATGTGGAAACAGCACCTATAGAGGAGGAAACAAAGTAGGAGAAGCAGAGTACACTGTTCCACGTATCGGACTGGTGGAACCCCTGCAGTAGACCTCTGGGATCTCTGGAGCTCTTGGCTGTCAGGCAAGGCTTGACTATCTTCCAGAGGAACACTTGCTGCAAGAGTCATAGTGGGCTCTTGTCGGGTCTCATCCTCGTGTGGCGGTAGTAGTACATCCATGGGATTAGCATCTCATGCTTTGGGGCTGTGTGGCCAATTCTGGCACTGGGAATCTTGTTAAAGTTGAGGGACGCATGGATTCCTCTCAGTATCAGCAGATTCTTGACAATAATGTTCATGAATCAGTGACAAAGTTGAAGTTACGCAGGGGATGGATCTTTCAGCAAGACAATGATCCAAAACACCGCTCCAAATCTACTCAGGCATTCATGCAGAGGAACAATTACACTCTTTTGGAATGGCCATCCCAGTCCCCAGACCTGAATATCATTGAACATCTGTGGGATCATTTGAAGAGGGCTGTCCATGCTCAGCGACCATCAAACTAAACTGAACTGGAATTGTTTTGTAAAGAGAAATGGTCAAAAATACCTTCATTCAGGATCCAGGAACTCATTAAAAGCTACAGGAAGAGACTAGAGACTGTTATTTTTGCAAAAGGAGGATCTACTAAATATTAATGTCACTTTTCTGGTGAGGTGCCCATACTGCACCTGTCAAATTTTGTTTGAATGCAGATTGCACATTTTCTGTTAGTACAATAAACCTCATTTCAAGGCAGAAACATTACTGTGTCCAACAGTTATTAGATATATGAAACTGATATAGCTGTTGCAAAAAAAAACAATTTTTATAAAACATTAAGCTTAAGATTAATAGGGGTGCCCAAACTTTTTCATATAACTGTATATACAGCTTTGGCAGGAAGCAAGATGGCCGATGTAAAACATCAAGATCCATGTTAACTGAGGGCAAGTCTAAGGGCAAGAGAAACAGATTCCAAGACTGATACTGACACAGGCCGCATTTGCCAGTCATGCCGAGGATTTTGGCTGCACTGAAGCCATCATGCATGAGATACCAACCGGGGAAGCTCATCCAATTCGAGAAGGATACTGGCAGATCCAGCCCAAGATGTACCAAGAGGTGAAGACATTACTGAGGCAGATGCTGAATTCAGGACTTGTGCAGAGTAGTCAGAGCGCTTGGGCAGCCCCGGTGGTGTTTGTCAAGAAAAAGGATGGAACCATCCGGTCCTGTGTAGATTACAGGAAAATCAATGCCTGCACTGTTCGAAACTCGTATCCGTTACCCCGCATCGAGGAATCCTTGACAGTGTTGGGGAAAGCCAAGTACTTCTGCACCTTGGACGTAGCAAGCAGACACTGGCAAGTAGCTGTTGTAGAGAAAGACAAAGAAAAAATGCCTTCATCCTCCCTATGGGACTGTTCGAGTTTAACCGAATGCCCTTCGGGCTCTCCAATGCTCCGGGCACGTTTCAACGGCTGATGGAAAAGTGTATGGGAGACTTAAATTTTGAGGATACCCTGATCTATCTGGATGACATCATTGTGTTTTCGGCCTCATTTGAAGAACACCTCGCCCAGCTTGGACAAGCACTCGGAAGACTGCGGGCTCATAACTTGAAGGTGAAGCCAAAGAAGTGCCACCTCTTCAAGAGAGAGATCAAGTAACTGGGCCACATAGTGTCACAAGATGGAGTTCTACCCTCACCAGAAAAAGTGGCTGCTATTCAGAAGTGGCCAGCCCCTCGAACAGTGAGAGGACTCCAGGCCTTTCTGGGGCTCGCCGGATACTACCGCCGGTTTCTCAAAGACTTCACGAAAGTGGTGGGTCCTCTGAATGCGCTTCTGAGGAGGAAAGCCGGAGTTCTGAACCCTGCATCTGCATCCCTTGTGCCCAGAGACAAGATAAGGCCTTCCAGGCTATAAATAATGAACTTACTTCAGCCCCGATTTTGGCCTACGCAGATTTCAATCAACCATTCCTGTTGAACACAGATGGTAGCCTTCATGGACTCGGTGCAGTGCTTTCTCAGATACAGGATGGACATGAGAGAGTCATCGGGTATGCCAGCAGGTCCCTGCGAGACAGCAAAAGAAACCCCCACAATTAAAGCTCCTTCCAGTTAGAGCTCCTGGCCCTGGTGAGGGCCATGACAGAGAAGTTTGCGGGCTTCCTGACAGGGACCAAGATTTAAGTTTGAACAGATAATAATCCCCTGGCCCACATTGAGAATGCTAAATTGGAGGCATTAGAACATCGGTGGGTGGCTCACCTAGTCAAGTTTGACTTTACCATCCGTTATCGCCCTGGTACCAAAAGCACAAATGCTGACAGGCTGTCAAGAGTGACTGTGGAAACTCCAGTGGGGGATCTCGAAGAGGAGGAAGCCCCAGACTTTCGTAAATTTAAGCCCCCAGTGGTTGCAGCCCTGTCAAGAAGGGATGCCTGCGCACTACCCCGGTCCCTCGGGAGAACCAATAAGGAATGGGGACATGTTCAGGATGAAGATGAAGGGCTGAGGCAGATGAAATGGTGGGTAACTCAGAAGCAGAAGCCTGACAAACAAGAAAGAGATGATCTGGATGCTAAAATGAAGAGTGTCTTACACCAGTGGGATAGACTGGAAGTGCGAGAATCAGTGTTATATCGTAAGAGACAACATCGAAAAGATATGGAAGTAAGGTGGCAGGTGGTCAACCCACGAATTTGGAGCTCACATCGGACCCACAAAGACCTTCCAATGGTTACAGCAGTACGTGTATTGCCCCCGGCTGGAGTCTGTGTTGGAAGAGGTTTGCCGGCAATGTCGAGTATGTGATCTCATTAAGAGTACCGAACAGAGGGCACCCGTCAAGACCATACAAACTAAGGAACTGCTAGAAGTTGTGATGATTGACTATCTCCTTGTGGGACACTCGACCCGGGGGCTACAGTACTGTTTAGTGATGACCGATCATTTCTCCAAGTTCGCAGCAGTCACCCCTACTAGAGATCAGACTGCAGGGTCGGCGGCGCGAGCCATCTGTCAAGACTTCATTCGAGTGTATGGGTGCCCAAAGCGCATCCACTCCGACCAAGGTGCATGTTTCCAAGGCAAGGTGATGGAAGAATTGTATCGTATGTATAGCATTGAGTGGTCCTGGACCACTCCTTACCATCTTCAAGGCAACGGAGCATGTGAACACTTCAACCGAACGCTACTTCAATTGCTGAGAACATTGGAGGAGGATAAGAAGGTATGCTGGCCAGACTACCTGCCAGAGTTGGTCTGGACCTACAATAATCGGGTCCACTCCACCACGGGTTATACCCCTTATCTACTGCTGTTTGGAAAAGCTGGAAGAGAGATCATTGAGCTGAATTTGGTACAGCCAGAGGAGCTAATGGAGCAAACTGTCACTTCATGGGTGAAAGAGCATCGGCAACGGTTACAAACAATACGGCGGTTGGCGGGTCAGCAGCTGCTGGAAAAAGAACATACGGGCCGTAAACTGACTCAAGAGATACCACTCCA
Organism: Ranitomeya variabilis; assembly: GCF_051348905.1. Lineage (NCBI taxonomy): Eukaryota > Metazoa > Chordata > Amphibia > Anura > Dendrobatidae > Ranitomeya > Ranitomeya variabilis. The sequence continues at coordinate 316,798,069 of NC_135235.1, forward strand.
ACCCGGAGACCGAGTATTGGTCAGAGTGAAAAACCCCAAGGGAAAACTAAGTGAGAGAATGGAAGTATAGCCATACCGAGTAATCGAACAAGTGTAGGCTGACAGCCTGATCAACAAGGTACAGATTGAGAGTGGGGAGTCTGCCTCTAGAGTACTTCACAGAAATATGCTGCAGCACTGCCGGTCTGAGGTCTGTTCTGCTCCATTGCCACCTGAAGGCGCGACTCCACTTCTTGAATCTGTCATGCCTGATGGTGAAATCGATGATGAGTGGTGGACCGTCCCTGACACAGTAAGGGGTCCTCAGCCGTACAGAGATGCTAATCCCATGGATGTACCACTACCGCCACATGAGGATGAGACCCGACAAGAGCCCACTCTGACTCTTGCAGCAAGTGTTCCTCTGGAAGATAGTCAAGCCTTGCCTGACAGCCAAGAGCTCCAGAGATCCCAGAGGTCTACTGCAGGGGTTCCACCAGTCCGATACGTAGAACAGTGTACTCTGTTTTTCCTACTTTGTTGCCTCCTCTATAGGTGCTGTTTCCACATTGCATGTTCCTTCGTTACACTGTACCTTGATGCTCTGATGGCCGAGGACGACCATCATTAAGTAGGGAGGCATGTAGGAGGATGTGCTATTATGGACAGTAAGGAACATGCTGCCACTTTAAGAAACAGCACCCACTTGTCTGGTGTGATGAAATGTTCTGCTTCCCCCTGCAATAGACTGTATGAATTAAGTGCCCTGTGCTGAGAGGAGGGGTTGAGCCTTTAGAGTGTGTGAGAAAAAGCTGCTTCAGAGAACGTCTGTGCTTGTAGCTGTGAAAGAGGACCCACAGCCTGGGACAGAGTGGACTCGTGAAATTGGACAGACTGTTAAGGTGCAGCAAGGGTGGCTGTCCTGTGATAGTTTGAGAAGCCACAAAGATTCCGAGAAAGGGATTTACAATTTCCAGAAGCACCTCCGGACCCAGAAGCAAGGAGAAGACCATGTTCCACGGAGCTGGCAAAGAGCCATGTGCACCACCGTACTAGACTGTTGGTGGCCCTCGGGACTGGATCTGAGTCCCCACCATCATGGTGAGTTTGTTCCGGTTTTGTTCACATGTCAGGGCCTAGTGTAGGCTTCAACAGACAGAACACAGCAGCCGTGTGGCCTGCTTAGAGAGGCAAGGGAGGCTACAGTTATATGAAAAGGTTTGGGCACCCCTATTAATCTTAAGCTTAATGTTTTATAAAAATAGTTTTTTTTGCAACAGCTATTTCAGTTTCATATATCTAATAAATGTTGGACTGTTGGACACAGTAATGTTTCTGCCTTGAAATGAGGTTTATTGTACTAACAGAAAATGTGCAATCTGCATTCAAACAAAATTTGACAGGTGCAGTATGGGCACCTCACCAGAAAAGTGACATTAATATTTAGTAGATCCTCCTTTTGCAAAAATAACAGCCTCTAGTCGCTTCCTATAGCTTTTAATGAGTTCCTGGATCCTGGATGAAGGTATTTTTGACCATTCCTCTTTACAAAACAATTCCAGTTCAGTTAAGTTTGATGGTCGCCGAGCATGGACAGCCCTCTTCAAATGATCCCAAAGATGTTCAATGATATTCAGGTCTGGGGACTGGGATGGCCATTCCAAAAGAGTGTAATTGTTCCTCTGCATGAATGCCTGAGTAGATTTGGAGCGGTGTTTTGGATCATTGTCTTGCTGAAAGATCCATCCCCTGCGTAACTTCAACTTTGTCACTGATTCATGAACATTATTGTCAAGAATCTGCTGATACTGAGAGGAATCCATGCGTCCCTCAACTTTAACAAGATTCTCAGTGCCAGCATTGGCCACACAGCCCCAAAGCATGATGGAACCTCCACCAAATTTTACTGTGGGTAGCAAGTGTTTTTCTTGGAATGCTGTGTTTTTTTGCCACCATGCATAACACCTTTTTGTATGACTAGTGTTGAGCGATACCTTCCGATATCGGAAAGTATCGGTATTGGATTGGATCGGCCGATATTCAAAAAATATCGGATATTGCCGATACCGATTCCCAATACCAATGCAAGTCAATGGGACCAAAATATCGGAATTAAAATAAACCCTTTCTTTCCTTGTAGGTTCATTCTACATGATGGAAAACAACGAAGAATAATGTAGGATGTATTGGGGGAGGTGGCGGAGACATTAAAGGCATAGAGGTTTAGCCCAATCAAATAGAATAGCAGGAATTTTAATTTTTTTTTAAGACGTTCGGAGTTACAAAGATATTGACTATGTTAAGATTTTTTTTATTTTGTCAGATATTGATGTTTCACTACTTCCATGCCCTTCACCTTTTTTTTTACTTCTCCGACACTTTCTTCTTCATCATCCTCAGCAGCGGCATCTTTGACATCAACTTCTTCTTCATCTTATTCATCTTCTTCTTCATCTTCTACCTATTATTTTTTTTTGTTACATTTCTCATATTCTTTTTATTAAACTAGTATTCTTCTTCATATTCTACTTCTTCATCATATTCTTATTTGTGACAGGAATTCCTGTAGTTGTTACCTATAACAGTTTGAAGATTACACCTTCCATTCTGCCTGTCACAAAAGAGTTACAACAGGATTTGTCCGCGTTCAGTTAGGACTGCAGCAGCAGGCTTTTTCCAGGGGCACCACGAGGAGGAACGGACTCACCCCCATACACTGCTTAGTCTTCTTCTGCTTATAATTTAGATAATATCTTTTGCTCTGATGTTTAGTCTTGTGCTTAATGTTCTTCTGCTCTTTGTTCTGCAGCCTCTTGTTCTTCTGCTTCTCGGTCTTCCGGGTCGTCGTCTTTAGGGTCTTGAACTTGGAAATGTAGCAGAAGGTACAAGAAGGCTGAGAAAATGCAGATAAGCAGATGATGGAACTGGAACTCGGCTGGCTACCCGAAGGTCCAAGAGCCAATGGAACTACCGAGGACCAGCTGACGTTACTGGAACTCGGTTACTAAGCAGGAGGTACCCGTGGCAGAAAGCACTATCAAGGACCACCTGACGTTGGTGGAACTCGGATACCCAGAAGGAGGCACCTAAGCCAAAGGCTCTGCCAGGAACCAGCTGACGGTACTGGAACCAGGATGGGGAGCAGAAGGTACAAGAGCAAAAGACACTGCCGAGAACCAGCTGACGGTACTGGAACCCAGATGGGTAGCCGAAGGTACTAGAGCCAATGGAACTACCGAGGACCAGCTGACGTTACTGGAACCCGGTTACTAAGCAGGAGGTACCCGTGCCAGAAAGCACTACCAAGGACCACCTGACATTGGTGGAACTCGGATATCCAGAAGGAGGCACCTAAGCCAAAGGCTCTGCCCGGAACCAGCTGACGGTACTGGAACCAGGGGGACCTATTCAAGATTGTCTTCCTAGAGCCCCAACTAGCAGTGTTGGAGCCAAGGGTCAGCAGGGGGAGCAGAGTGTAGGCTGAAGCCTGCACTGGAGGCAGCTTATTGTCTGTTGTGTCTGCGTGGTGTTTGCAGGACATGTTGCCGGCTACACAGCAGGGGAACAGCTGGCGTTGCTGAACCCCACTGACACAGTGGCGGGTGTTTTTCTCTGTGCAGCCAGCACTTCCGAGCACCAATTGGTGGTGTTAGAGCCCAGGGAATCAAGGAGGAGCAGAGGAGCAGAGTGTAGGCCGAAGCCTGCACTGGAGGCAGCTTACTGTCTGCATGGCATTTGCACGACACGTTGCCAGCTGCACAGCACAGGAACAGCTGGCGTTACTGAACCCCACTGACACATTGGTGGGTGTTTTTCTCTGTGCAGCCAGCACTTCCGAGCACCAACTGGTGGTGTTAGAGCCCAGGGATTCAAGGAGGAGCAGAGGAGCAGAGTGTAGGCCGAAGCCTGCACTGGAGGCAGCTTAGTGTCTGTTGTGTCTGCATGGCATTTGCAGGACTTGTTGCTGGCTACACAGCAGGGGAACGGCTGGCGTTGCTGAACCCCACTGACACATTGGCGGGCGTTTTTCTCTGTGCAGCCAGCACTTCCGAGCACCAACTGGCGGTGTTACAACCCAGGGAATCAAGGAGGAGCAGAGGAGCAGAGTGTAGGCCAAAGTCTGAACTGCAGGCAGCTTTGTGTCTGTGTGGCGTTTGCAGGACACGTTGCCAGCTACACAGCAGGGGAACAGCTGGCGTTACTGAACCCCACTGACACATTGGTGGGTGTTTTTCTCTGTGCAGCCAGCACTTCCGAGCACCAACTGGTGGTGTTAGAGCCCAGGGAATCAAGGAGGAGCAGAGGAGCAGAGTGTAGGCCGAAGCCTGCACTGGAGGCAGCTTTGTGTCCGCGTGGCGATTGCAGGACACGTTGCCAGCTACACAGGAGGGGTACAGCTGGCATTACTGAACCCCACTGACACATTGGCGAGTGTTTTTCTCTGTGCAGCCAGCACTTCCGAGCACCAACTGGCGGTGTTAGAGCTGTTATGATTGAACTGGTGGTTAGGAGCACTAGAAATGACCAGATGAGCAAACTAGTAATACAGGACGAGCTCTGGGAAGTGGGAGCTCTGCTGACCGCAAGCCCTAATCCTATCACAACAACTAGAAATAGCCGTGGAGCGTTCCTGACTCTGCCTAGACGCCTCTTCACAGCCTAAGAGCTAACTACCCCTAAACATAGAAAATACAGCCTACCTTGCCTCAGAGAAATTCCCCAAAGAAATAGGCAGCCCCCACATATATTGACTGTGAGTTAAGATGGAAGTCACAAACACAGAAATGAAACAGGTTTCAGCATAGGAGGCCAGACTTAACTAAACAGACTGAGGATAGAAAAGGTATCTTTGCGGTCAGCATAAAACACTAACAAAAAACCACGCAGAGTGTGCAAAAGAAACCACCGCACTGACTCACGGTGTGGTGGTGCCACTCTGCATCCCAGAGCTTCCAGCTAACAGAACAAAATCATGATAGAAAGCTGGACAAAAAACAATGATAACAAATAAGCTAGCAGAGACTTAGCTTTTGCTGAAGTAGACAGGTCTTCTGAAAGATCCAAGAGAACTGAACCAGTACTAGGACATTGACAGCTGGCATCAAGTAAAGATCTGAGTGGAGTTAAATAGAGAAGCCAGCCAAGGCCTAAACGAGATCAGCTGGAGAAGGAACCTCAGACCCAGCAGCTCCACTCTCAGCCACCAGAGGGAGTCCATGAACAGAACTCGCCGAAGTACCATTCATAACCACAGGAGGGAGTTCGAGAACAGAATTCACAACATAGAGCCCAGGGAATCAAGGAGGAGCAGAGGAGCAGAGTGTAGGCCGAAGCCTGCACTGGAGGCAGCTTAGTGTCTGTTGTGTCTGCGTGGCGTTTGCAGGACACGTTGCCGACTGCACAGCAGGGGAACGGCTGGCATTGCTGAACCCCACTGACACATTGGCGGGTGTTTTTCTCTGTGCAGCCAGCACTTCCGAGCACCAACTGGCAGTGTTAGAGCCCAGGGAATCAAGGAGGAGCAGAGGAGCAGAGTGTAGGCCGAAGCTTGCACTGGAGGCAGCTTTGTGTCTGCTTGGCGTTTGCAGGACACGTTGCCAGCTACAAAGGAGGGGAACAGCTGGCATTATTGAACCCCACTGACACATTGGCGAGTGTTTTTCTCTGTGCAGCCAGCACTTCCGAGCACCAACTGGCGGTGTTAGAGCCCAGGGAATCAAGGAGGAGCAGAGGAGCTGAGTGTAGGCCGAAGCCTGCACCGGAGGCAGCTTAGTGTCTGTTGTGTCTGTGTGACGTTTGCAGGACACGTTGCCGGCTAAACAGCAGGGGAACGGCTGGCGTTGCTGAACCCCACTGACACATTGGTGGGTGTTTTTCTCTGTGCAGCCAGCACTTCCGAGCACCAACTGGCGGTGTTAGAGCCCAGGGAACCAAGGAGGAGCAGAGGAGCAGAGTGTAGGCCGATGCCTGCACTGGAGGCAGCTTTGTTTCTGCGTGGCGTTTGCAGGACACGTTGCCAGCTACACAGCAGTGGCACTGCTGACGTTACTGAACTCCACTGACACATTGGCGGGTGTTTTTCTCTGTGCAGCCAGCACTTCCGAGCACCAACTGGTGGTGTTAGAGCCCAGGGAATTATGAAGGAGCAGAGGACCTGAGTGTAGGCCGAAGCCTGCACTGGAGGGAGGCAGTTTATTGTCTGTTGTGCCTGCGTGGCGCTTGCAGGATACGTTGCCGGCTATACAGCAGGGGAACAGGTGGCGTTACTGAACCCCACTGACACAGTGGCGGGTGTTTTCCTCTGTGCAGCTAGCACTCCCGGGCACCAACTGGCGGTGTTAGAGCCCAGGGTCAGCAGGAGGAGCAGAGTGTAGGCCAAAGCCTAATTGGAGCAAATTGAAAGGGAACCCTTAAACCCCCTCAGGCGTTAGTAACTAGAAGAGCCACCTTGTGCAGCAGGAATGCACAAGGAAAAGGTGGCTCTTTTAATTATGTTACAGCAGAAAAAAAAAGGGGAGAAGCCAGCACTGCTTATGGTCAGAACGCAACAATTAAAGTGCACATGCACAAACTAAATTCTAACTGTATTTCAAATATGAGACATTTAGCAAACAATTGATCAATTCTTTGAGCTACCCCGCCACTTCACGGCATTCTCATAATGGGGCAGTCCTACTCTACGTATTTTATTTGCGTTGTGCCATTACGGCCTTCTAAGTGTATTAAGAGTATAAAAAGAAAGACCACATTACATGCAAACTGTACCTGGAGCATTTCAGAATCACTCCCTTGGTGGCTGGAAAGGCAAGCGCGGGTAAAGGCCGATCAGGTCCTATGCAGACATTTCAGATCTGGCTTTCACACTCCCAAACCAGCACCAAAGTTAAAGGGTGAGACAGACTGAGACACAGGTGCACAATTAACTAAAGCCTGAGGCAGGGCAGGGCTGCTGTGTGTGTGCACAGCAGCCTATCAATCACAGTGAACACAGAAAGAATAGCGTACATAACCCAGCTTGCGCGGCAACAGTGGTGGTCAGCCACTTACCAATGCAACAGCAGAAAAAAAAGGGGAGAAGCCAGCACTGCTTATGGTCAGAACGCAACAATTAAAGTGCACATGCACAAACTAAATTCTAACTGTATTTCAAATATGAGACTTGAGAATTGTTGCGTTCTGACCATAAGCAGTGCTGGTGTTTCCCCTTTTTTTCTGCTTTTAATTATGATCCTTGCACACGCTGAATGAAACACTTATAAAATTTTAACCCCTCATACCGTGAAACCATCTCGGAGGCTGGACTTTCCTTCTTAATGAGACGAAGCACAGCTGTCAAACATACCCCCTTGGTGCTGGGTGCTGCCTCCTGAGTGTTGCTTTTTTGTGTTCCGGAGTCTGCGCTGTTGTGTTATCCCTTGGCCATGCGCTGTAACTGCGCGTTTCCATGAATCCCAGCCCCGCAGTGTCTTCTGATTTATTTATACTGCGGGGCTGGGATTCATGGCCTTGCGCAGTAAATATCGGCGCCTGTCACTCATGTTCTTACTCTTGCTTCAGGCTGTGCGGCGTCAGCTGATCCCTTATCGCATGCCACAGCCGTGAAGCCGCACAGTGTGAAGAAGGCGGAAGGAGATGAGTGAGAGGCGAAGATATGCACAGCGCATTTACATGAATGCCCATCTTCTGACATCATTTGGTGTCCGGCTGGCTGCGCCTGTGCGGCCATGCTGACCGAGATCCCGCCTTGCAGTGTCGTCTAATGTAATCCCACTGCGGGCCTGGGATCCATGGGCATGCGCAGTGCATATCCTCGCCTATCACTCCCCTCCTTCTGGCTTCTTCACACTGTGCGGCGTCACGGCCGTGGCATGCTATTAGGGATCAGCTGACGGCGCACAGTCTGAAGAGGGCAGAGGGAGATGAGTGAGAGGCTGAGGTGAAGATATGCACTGCGCATGCCCATGGATCCCAGGCCCGCAGTGTGATTAAATCAGAAGACACTGCGAAGCGGGATCTCGGGCAACGCGGCCGCACAGCCGCAGCCAGCCTGACACCAAATGATGTTAGAAGACGGGCTGTGCAAAGTGTGCATGGCCAAGGGATAACATAACAGCGCAGGCTCCGTGACAGAATCAAACAACGCTGAGGAGGCGGCGCACGGCGCCAAGGGGGTAGGAATGACGGCTGTGCTGCGTCACATTACAAAGGAAAGTCCCACCTACGGGACGGTTTAACGGTGTGAGGGGACACATTTCATAAGTGTCTAGTTCAGCGTTTGCAAGTAGCATAATTAAAAGAGCCACCTCTTCCTTTTGCAGCATTACTGCTGCATAAGATGTCTCTTTCAGTAACAAACGCCTGGCGGGGGGGACAGGTTCCCTTAAATTTCAGTAGTTGTGTCAGCGTGGCGGTCGCAGGACACATTGCTGCAACACAGCAGGGGAACAGCTGGCGTTACTGAACCCCAATAACAGAGGAGCGACTGTTGACTGTGCAGACAGCACTTCCGGGCAGCAACTGGCGGTGTTGAAGCACAGGGACAGCAGGAGGAACAAGCTGGAGGTATTGCCACAACACAGCAGGGGAGCAGCTGGCATTGCTGAACCCCCAATAACAGAGGAGCGACTGTTGACTGTGCAGACAGCACTTCCGGGCAGCAACTGGCGGTGTTGAAGCCCAGGGACAGCAGGAGGAGCAGGCTAGAGGTATTGCCGCAACACAGCAGGGGAGCAGCTGGCGTTACTGAACCAGAATAACAGAGGAGTGACTGTTAACTGTGCAGACAGCACTTCCGGGCAGCAACTGTCGCTGTTGAAGCCCAGGGACAGCTGTTATGACCCCAGTGGACAGGGTCTCAGAGGAACGTGTAAGTCTGCAAGATACAAAAATCCAGCTCATAGGGCTGTGGTAACTGGGTTGACCAAATAGCTACTCCTAACGCCAACACTAGAAGTAGCCGGGGATCATGCCTACGGTGATCGCTAGATGACTCGCGCCAGCCGGAGAATCTAACTACCCCTAGGAGAAGAAAACAAAGACCTCTCTTGCCTCCAGAGAAAGGGACCCCAAAGCAAGATACAAGCCCCCCACAAATAATAACGGTGAGGTAAGAGGAAATGACAAACACAGAAATGAACCAGGTTCAGCAAAGAGAGGCCAGCTTACTAATAGCAGAATATAGCAAGATAACTTATCTGGTCAACAAAAACCCTATAAAAATCCACGCTGGAGATTCAAGAACCCCCGAACCGTCTAACGGTCCGGGGGGAGAACACCAGCCCCCTAGAGCTTCCAGCAAAGGTCAGGATACAGATAGGAACAAGCTGGACAAAAATACCAAACAAAACAAAAGCAAAAAGCAAAGAAGCAGACTTAGCTTGAAAAACAGGAACCAGGATCAGAGGACAAGAGCACAACAGATTAGCTCTGATTTCAACGATGCCAGGCATTGAACTGAAGGTCCAGGGAGCTTATATAGCAACGCCCCTGAACTAACGGCCCAGGTGAGGATATAGGAAAAGACAGACGCTCCAGAGTCAAATCACTAATGACCACTAGAGGGAGCAAAAAGCAAAATCACAACAGTACCCCCCCCTTAGTGAGGGGTTACCGAACCCTCACCACGACCACCAGGGCGATCAGGATGAGCGGCGTGAAAGGCACGAACTAAATCGGCTGCATGAACATCAGAGGCGACCACCCAGGAATTATCTTCCTGACCATAGCCCTTCCACTTGACCAGGTACTGAAGCCTCCGCCTGGAGAGACGAGAATCCAAGATCTTCTCCACCACGTACTCCAACTCGCCCTCAACCAACACCGGAGCAGGAGGCTCAGCAGAAGGAACCACAGGCACCACGTACCGCCGCAACAAGGACCTATGAAACACGTTGTGGATAGCAAACGACACAGGTAGATCCAGGCGAAAGGATACAGGATTAAGAATTTCCAATATCTTGTAAGGACCAATAAAACGAGGTTTAAATTTGGGAGAGGAAACCTTCATAGGAACAAAGCGGGAAGAAAGCCACACCAAATCCCCAACACGTAGTCAGGGACCCACACCGCGGCGGCGGTTGGCAAAGCGCTGAGCCCTCTCCTGTGACAACTTGTCCACCACAATATTCCAGATCCGCTGCAACCTATCCACCACAGAATCCACCCCAGGGCAGTCAGAAGGTTCCACATGACCCGAAGAAAAACGAGGGTGGAAACCAGAGTTGCAGAAAAACGGCGAAACCAAGGTGGCGGAACTAGCCCGATTATTAAGGGCAAACTCAGCTAACGGCAAGAAGGTCACCCAATCGTCCTGATCCGCAGAGACAAAACACCTCAAATAAGCCTCCAAAGTCTGATTAGTTCGCTCCGTCTGTCCATTAGTCTGAGGATGGAAAGCAGACGAAAATGACAAGTCAATGCCCATCCTACTACAAAAGGATCGCCAGAATCTGGAAACGAACTGGGATCCTCTGTCTGACACAATATTCTCAGGGATGCCGTGCAAACGAACCACGTTCTGGAAAAACACAGGAACCAGATCGGAAGAGGAAGGCAGTTTAGGCAAAGGAACCAAATGGACCATCTTGGAGAAGTGATCACATATCACCCAGATAACAGACATGCCCTGAGACACCGGAAGATCAGAAATGAAATCCATGGAGATATGTGTCCAAGGTCTCTTAGGGACAGGCAAGGGCAAGAGCAACCCGCTGGCACGAGAACAGCAAGGCTTAGCTCGAGCACAAGTCCCACAGGACTGTACAAATGACCGCACATCCCTAGACAAGGAAGGCCACCAAAAGGATCTGGCCACCAGATCTCTGGTGCCAAAAATTCCTGGGTGACCTGCCAACACCGAGGAATGAACCTCGGAAATGACTCTGCTGGTCCACTTATCAGGCACAAACAGTCTGTCAGGTGGACAAGAATCAGGCCTATCAGCCTGAAATCTCTGCAACACACGTCGCAGATCAGGAGAAATAGCTGACAAGATAATACCATCCTTAAGAATACCAACAGGTTCAGCGACTCCAGGAGCATCAGGCACAAAGCTCCTGGAAAGAGCATCGGCCTTCACATTCTTTGAACCTGGTAAATACGAGACAACAAAGTCAAATCGGGAGAAAAACAATGACCAGCGGGCCTGTCTAGGATTCAGGCGTTTAGCAGACTCGAGATACATCAGATTTTTGTGATCAGTCAAGACCACCACACGATGCTTAGCACCCTCGAGCCAATGACGCCACTCCTCAAATGCCCATTTCATGGCCAACAACTCCCGATTGCCCACATCATAATTTCGCTCCGCAGGCGAAAACTTCCTAGAGAAAAAGGCGCAAGGTCTCATAACAGAGCAACCAGGGCCTCTCTGCGACAAAACGGCCCCTGCTCCAATCTCTGAAGCATCCACCTCAACTTGAAAGGGAAGCGAGACATCAGGCTGGCACAAAACAGGCGCCGAAGTAAACCGACGTTTCAACTCCTGGAAAGCCTCCACGGCAGCAGGAGCCCAATTAACCACATCGGAGCCCTTCTTGGTCATATCCGTCAAAGGTATCACAATGCTAGAAAAGTTAGCGATAAAACGACGGTAGAAGTTAGCGAAACCCAAGAACTTCTGAAGACTCTTAACTGACGAGGGCTGAGTCCAATCAAGAATAGCTTGGACCTTGACTGGGTCCATCTCCACAGCAGAAGGGGAAAAAATGAACCCCAAAAAGGGAACCTTCTGTACACCAAAAAGACACTTTGAGCCCTTGACAAACAAAGAATTTTCACGCAAAATTTTAAAGACCATCCTGACCTGCTCCACATGCGAGTCCCAATTATCAGAAAAAACCAGAATATCATCCAGATAAACGATCAGAGATTTATCCAGATAGTTCCGGAAAATGTCATGCATAAAGGACTGAAAAACTGAAGGGGCATTAGAGAGCCCAAAAGGCATCACCAAGTACTCAAAATGACCTTCGGGCGTATTGAATGCGGTTTTCCATTCATCCCCTTGCTTAATGCGCACAAGGTTGTACGCACCACGAAGGTCTATCTTGGTAAACCACTTGGCACCTTTAATCCGGGCAAACAAGTCAGACAACAGCGGCAAAGGATACTGAAATTTGACAGTGATCTTATTTAAAAGCCGATAGTCAATACAAGGCCTCAAAGATCCGTCCTTTTTAGCCACAAAAAAGAATCCCGCACCAAGAGGGGAAGAAGACGGACGGATGTGTCCTTTCTCCAGAGACTCCTTGATATATGAACGCATAGCGGTATGTTCAGGTATCGACAGATTAAACAGTCTTCCCTTAGGAAATTTACTGCCTGGAATCAAATCTATTGCACAGTCACATTCCCTATGAGGAGGCCTGGCATACTGTTATGACCCCAGTGGACAGGGTCTCAGAGGAACGTGTAAGTCTGCAAGATACAAAAATCCAGGTCATAGGGCTGTGGTAACTGGGTTGACCAAATAGCTACTCCTAACGCCAACACTAGAAGTAGCCGGGGATCATGCCTACGGTGATCGCTAGATGACTCGCGCCAGCCGGAGAATCTAACTACCCCTAGGAGAAGAAAACAAAGACCTCTCTTGCCTCCAGAGAAAGGGACCCCAAAGCAAGATACAAGCCCCCCACAAATAATAACGGTGAGGTAAGAGGAAATGACAAACACAGAAATGAACCAGGTTCAGCAAAGAGAGGCCAGCTTACTAATAGCAGAATATAGCAAGATAACTTATCTGGTCAACAAAAACCCTATAAAAATCAACGCTGGAGATTCAAGAACCCCCGAACCGTCTAACGGTCCGGGGGGAGAACACCAGCCCCCTAGAGCTTCCAGCAAAGGTCAGGATACAGATAGGAACAAGCTGGACAAAAATACCAAACAAAACAAAAGCAAAAAGCAAAGAAGCAGACTTAGCTTGAAAAACAGGAACCAGGATCAGAAGACAAGAGCACAACAGATTAGCTCTGATTTCAACGATGCCAGGCATTGAACTGAAGGTCCAGGGAGCTTATATAGCAACGCCCCTGAACTAACGGCCCAGGTGAGGATATAGGAAAAGACAGACGCTCCAGAGTCAAATCACTAATGACCACTAGAGGGAGCAAAAAGCAAAATCACAACAGACAGCAGGAGGAGAAGGCTAGAGCTATTGCCGCAACACAGCAGGGGAGCAGCTGGCGTTACTGAACCCCAATAACACGGCAGCAAGTGTTGACTGTGCAGACAGCACTTCCGGGCAGCAACTGGCGGTGTTAAAGCCCAGGGACAGCAGGAGGAGCAGGCTGGAGCTATTGCCGCAACACAGCAGGGGAGCAGCTGGCGTTACTGAACCCCAATAACACAGCAGCAAGTGTTGACTGTGCAGACAGCACTTCTGGGCAGCAACTGGCGGTGTTGAAGCCCAGGGACAGCAGTAGGAGCAGGCTGGAGGTATTGCCACAACACAGCAGGGGAACAGCTGGCGTTACTGAACCCCAATAACACAGCAGCAAGTGTTGACTGTGCAGACAGCACTTCCGGGCAGCAACTGGCAGTGTTGAAGCCCAGGGACAGCAGGAGGAGCAGGCTGGAGGTATTGCCGCATCACAGCAGGGGAACAGCTGGCGTTACAGAACCCCAATAACAGAGGAGCGACTGTTGACTCTGCAGACAGCACTTCCGGGCAGCAACTGGCAGTGTTGAAGCCCAGGGACAGCAGGAGGAGCAGGCTAGAGCTATTGCCGCAACACAGCAGGGGAGCAGCTGGCGTTACTGAACCCCAATAACATGGCAGCAAGTGTTGACTCTGCAGACAGCATTTCCTGGCAGCAACTGGCGGTGTTGAAGCCCAGGGACAGCAGGAGGAGCAGGCTGGAGGTATTGCCGCAACACAGCAGGGGAGCAGCTGGCGTTACTGAACCCCAATAACAGAGGAGCGAATGTTGACTGTGCAGACAGCACTTCCGTGCAACAACTGGCGGTGTTGAAGCCCAGGGACAGCAGGAGGAGCAGGCTAGAGCTATTGCCGCAACACAGCAGGGGAGCAGCTGGCATAACTGATCCCCAATAACTCGGTAGCAAGTGTTGACTGTGCCGACAGCACTTCCGGGCAGCAACTGGCGGTGTTGAAGCCCAGGGACAGCAGGAGGAGCAGGCAGGAGGTATTGCCGCAACACAGCAGGGGAACAGCTGGCGTTACTGAACCCCAATAACAGTGGAGCGACTGTTGACTGTGCAGACAGCTCTTCCGGGCAGCTACTGGCGGTTTTGAAGCCCAGGGACAGCAGGAAGAGCAGGCTGGAAGTATTGCCACAACACAGCAGGGGAACAGCTGGCATTACTGAACCCCAATAACAGAGGAGCGAATGTTGACTGTGCAAACAGCACTTCCGGGCAGCAACTGGCGGTGTTGAAGCCCAGGGACAGCAGGAGGAGCAGGCTGGAGGTATTGCCGCAACACAGAAGGGGAGCAGTTGGCGTTACTGAACCCCAATAACAGAGGAGCGACTGTTGACTGTGCAGACAGCACTTTCGGGCAGCAACTGGCGGTGTTGAAGCCCAGGGACAGAAGGAGAAGCAGGCTAGAGCTATTGCCGCAACACAGCAGGGGAGCAGCTGGCATTACTGAACCCCAATAACACAGCAGCAAGTGTTGACTGTGCAGACAGCACTTCCAGGCAGCAACTGGCGGTGTAGAAGCCCAGGACAGCAGGAGGAGCAGGCTGGAGGTATTGCCGCAACACAGCAGGGGAACAGCTGGCGTTACTGAACCCCAATAACAGAGGAGCGACTGTTGACTGTGCAGACAGCACTAGCGCTCAGCAACTGGCCGTGTTGAAGCCCAGGGACAGCAGGAGGAGCAGGCTGGAGGTATTGCCGCAACACAGCAAGGGAGCAGCTGGCGTTACTGAACCCCAATAACAGAGGAGCAACTATTGACTGTGCAGACAGCACTCCCGGGCAGCAACTGGCGGTGTTGAAGCCCAGGGACAGCAGGAGGAGCAGGCTAGAGCTATTGCCGCAACACAGCAGGGGAGCAGCTGGCATTACTGATCCCCAATAACTCGGTAGCAAGTGTTGACTGAGCCGACAGCACTTCCGGGCAGCAACTGGCGGTGTTGAAGCCCAGGGACAGCAGGAGGAGCAGGCAGGAGGTATTGCCGCAACACAGCAGGGGAACAGCTGGCGTTACTGAACCCCAATAACAGAGGAGCGACTGTTGACTGTGCAGACAGCTCTTCCGGGCAGCTACTGGCGGTTTTGAAGCCCAGGGACAGCAGGAAGAGCAGGCTGGAAGTATTGCCACAACACAGCAGGGGAACAGCTGGCATTACTGAACCCCAATAACAGAGGAGCGAATGTTGACTGTGCAAACAGCACTTCCAGGCAGCAACTGGCGGTGTTGAAGCCCAGGGACAGCAGGAGGAGCAGGCTGGAGGTATTGCCGCAACACAGAAGGGGAGCAGTTGGCGATACTGAACCCCAATAACAGAGGAGCGACTGTTGACTGTGCAGACAGCACTTTCGGGCAGCAACTGGCGGTGTTGAAGCCCAGGGACAGAAGGAGAAGGAGGCTAAAGCTATTGCCGCAACACAGCAGGGGAGCAGCTGGCATTACTGAACCCCAATAACACAGCAGCAAGTGTTGACTGTGCAGACAGCACTTCCAGGCAGCAACTGGCAGTGTAGAAGCCCAGGGACAGCAGGAGGAGCAGGCTGGAGGTATTGCCGCAACACAGCAGGGGAACAGCTGGCGTTACTGAACCCCAATAACAGAGGAGCGACTGTTGACTGTGCAGACAGCACTAGCGCTCAGCAGCTGGCGGTGTTGAAGCCCAGTGACAGCAGGAGGAGCAGGCTGGAGGTATTGCCGCAACACAGCAGGGGAGCAGCTGGCGTTACTGAACCCCAATAACAGAGGAGCAACTGTTGACTGTGCAGACAGCACTCCCGGGCAGCAACTGGCGGTGTTGAAGCCCAGGGACAGCAGGAGGAGCAGGCTAGAGCTATTGCCACAACACAGCAGGGGAACAGCTGGCATTACTTAACCTCAATAACACGGCAGCAAGTGTTGACTGTGCAGACAGCACTTCCGGGCAGCAACTGGCAGTGTTGAAGCCCAGGGACAGTAGGAGGAGCAGGCTAGAGCTATTGCCGCAACACAGCCGGGGAGCAGCTGGCGTTACTGAACCCCAATAACAGAGGAGTGACTGTTGACTGTGCAGACAGCACTTCCGGGCAGCAACTGGCGGTATTGAAGCCCAGGGACAGCAGGAGGTGCAGCGCCCCAGAGTCTGGTCGTTGCAGTAACTTCGCTCTTCCTCCAGGGGGAGTGGTGGTACTTCTGATTTCACTAAAAGAGTTCTCCTTGCCAGGTATCACAGTCACACATTACACTTCACACTCCGGCCACCGGGGGGTGCAAAAGTTCCTATTTACTAGGCCACTCCTCACAGATGGGTAAAATTGGGGGTTGGATAGGAAGTTAGGGAGAAAGCAGTTGGGAAGAGTTGGAGAGAGGACCTGTCAGGGGTGGGATCCTGACAGCGGCCTAACACAGACAGATCGTTACAGAGCCGTGACTGTACCATATAGCGGCAGACTCCTAAGAAAGGACACAAAGTGAGGTATATTGTGGAGAAGTGAGAAACGGGATCACAGCACAAAGGTGATAGAACCAGAATGAGTCGTGCTTCAAGATCAGCAACATCCTTCTGAGGCGCGTAGCCGGGGGCGGAACGCTGAGGAAGTAATAGACTCTACGCATTACTTTGAACTACGGTAGGGCAGTTAACTTTAGGTTGGCTGTCTCACCTTTACACCTAATGAAGACAAGAGAGGCAATTGTGGAAGAAGGGTGTCTCTAGGGTCCCTATAAAATAACTCCAGGCCTACCCCGTCATAGGGGTGTGTCCTAGCCATATCATCTGGGGGACGGAGAGAAAGAATAGAAACATACACGACAGTTGTGAGGACTATCCTGTGGTCCTCAGCAGGGAGGTACTACAACACACAGGCGCTAGCAGGAAGGCTACTGATTTCCACCTGCAAAGGGAACTCTGGATGTGCCTTCGGAGGGGCCGGTCTCAGCCAGCCCTGTTAGCAGTGCTCTGGATTGCAGATGCCGAAGCCTTCAGTAAAGAGGTAAAGAGACTGCAACCCTGTGTCCTCGTTATTTACTGCGACCTACTCCATCACCTACATCTTTAATTGGATGCCCCTTAGCAGGGCCATGGACCGGGTCAGGCCACCGTGACATCCACAGAACCAAGAGACCGGTACCGAGTACCCCGGTGCCCTGCGTTTGGGGGCCGCTCCAGAGGAGCAGGCTAGAGCTATTTCCGCAACACAGCAGGGGAGCAGCTGGCATTACTGAACCCCAATAACACAGCAGCAAGTGTTGACTGTGCAGACAGCACTTCCCGGCAGCAACTGGTGGTGTTGAAGCCCAGGGACAGCAGGAGGAGCAGGCTGGAGGTATCGCCGCAACACAGCAGGGGAGCAGCTGGCATTACTGAACCCCAATAACAGAGGAGCGACT
The DNA here is from genome assembly GCF_051348905.1 of Ranitomeya variabilis. Lineage (NCBI taxonomy): Eukaryota > Metazoa > Chordata > Amphibia > Anura > Dendrobatidae > Ranitomeya > Ranitomeya variabilis. The sequence goes on from NC_135235.1 coordinate 316,815,575, forward strand.
GTTGACTGTGCAGATAGCACTTCCGGGCAGCAACTGGCAGTGTTGAAGCCCAGGGACAGCAGGATGAGCAGGCTAGAGCTATTGCCGCAACACAGCAGAGCAGAGGGGAAGCTGGCATTACTGAACCCCAATAACACGGCAGCAAGTGCTGACTGTGCAGACAGCATTTCCGGGCAGCAACTGGTGGTGTTGAAGCCCAGGGACAGCAGGAGGAGCAGGCTTGAGGTATTGCCGCAACACAGCAGGGGAACAGCTGGCATTACTGAACCCCAATAAGAGAGGAGCGACTGTTGACTGTGCAGACAGCACTTCCGGGCAGCAACTGGCGGTGTTGAAACCCATGGACAGCAGGAGGAGCAGGCTGGAGGTATTGCCGCAACACAGCAGGGGAACAGCTGGCATTACTGAACCCCAATAACAGAGGAGCGACTGTTGACTGTGCAGACAGCACTTCCGGGCAGCAACTGGCGGTGTTGAAGCCCAGGGACAGCAGGAGAAGCAGGCTAGAGCTATTGCCGCAACACAGCAGGGGAGCAGCTGGCGTTACTGAACCCCAGTAACACGGCAGCAAGTGTTGACTGTGCAGACAGCACTCCTGGGCAGCAACTGGTGGTGCTGAAGCCCAGGGACAGCAGGAAGAGCGGGCTGGAGGTACTGCCGCTACACAGCAGGGGAACAGCTGGCGTTACTGAACCCCAATAACAGAAGAGCGACTGTTGACTGTGCAGACAGCACTTCCGGGCAGCAACTGGCGGTGTTGAAGCTCAGGGACAGCAGGAAGAGCAGGCTGGAGGTATTGCCGCAACACAGCAGGGGAGCAGCTGACGTTACTGAACCCCAATAACAGAGGAGCGACTGTTGACTGTGCAGACAGCACTTTCGGGGAGCAACTGGCGGTGTTGAAGCCCAGGGACAGCAGGAAGAGCATGCTGGAGGTATTGCCGCAACACAGCAGGGGAGCAGCTGGCGTTACTGAACCCCAATAACATAGCAGCAAGTGTTGACTGTGCAGACAGCACTTCCAGGCAGCAACTGGCGGTGTTGAAGCCCAGGGACAGCAGGAGGAGCGGGCTGGAGGTATTGCCCCAACACAGCAGGGGAAGAGCTGGTGTTACTGAACCCCAATAAAAGAGGAATGACTGTTGACTGTGCAGACAGCACTTCCGAGCAGCAACTGGCGGTGTTGAAGCCCAGGGACAGCAGGAGGAGTGGGCTGGAGGTATTGCCCCAACACAGCAGGGGAACAGCTGGCGTTACTGAACCCCAGTAACACGGCAGCAAGTGTTGAGTGTGCAGACAGCACTCCTGGGCAGCAACTGGTGGTGCTGGGTTTCCCATGGTTACAGGTGCATAATCCGGTATTAGGTTGGAAATCTATGTCTGTGACTAGTTGGGGTTGTCAGGGGGTTCATGGTGACATTCCTTTGATGTCAATTGCCTCCTCCCCCTCTTCTGAAATTCCTGAGTTTTTGTCAAATTTCCAGGATGTATTCAATGAGCCCAAGTCCAGTTCCCTTCCACCGCATAGGGACTGTGATTGTGCTATTGACTTGATTCCAGGCTGTAAGTTCCCTAAAGGCTGACTTTTCAACCTGTCTGTGCCAGAACATACCGCCATGCGGAGCTATGTAAAGGAATCTTTGGAGAAGGGGCATATTCGGCCATCTTCTTCACCATTGGGAGCAGGTTTTTTTTTGTTGCCAAGAAGGATGGCTCCTTGAGACCCTGTATTGATTATCGCCTCTTGAATAAGATCACGGTCAAATTCCAATACCCTTTGCCTTTGCTTTCTGATCTGTTTGCTAGGATTAAGGGGGCTAGTTGGTTTACTAAGATTGACCTTTGAGGGGCATATAATCTTGTTCGTATTAAGCAGGGTGACGAATGGAAAACTGCGTTTAATACGCCCGAAGGCCATTTTGAATACCTTGTGATGCCATTCGGACTCACTAATGCTCCATCTGTGTTTCAGTCCTTCATGCATGATATATTTCGGAATTATCTTGATAAATTCATGATTGTATATTTTGATGATATTTTGATTTTTTCAGATGATTGGAAGTCTCATGTGAAACAAATCAGGATGGTATTTCAGATCCTTCGCGATAATGCCTTGTTTGTGAAGGGGTCTAAGTGCCTCTTTGGAGTACAGAAGATTTCTTTTTTGGGCTTCATTTTTTTCTCCCTCATCTATAGAATTGGATCCGGTTAAGGTTCAGGCCATGCATGATTGGATCCAGCACACATCCGTGAAGAGCCTTCAGAAATTTTTGGGCTTTGCTAATTTTTATCGCCGTTTCTTTGCCAACTTCTCCAGTGTGGTTAAACCCCTGACCGATTTGACGAAGAAAGACGCTGATGTGACAAATTGGTCCTCTGCGGCTGTTTCTGCCTTTCAGGAGCTTAAACGCTGATTTACTTCTGCCCCTGTGTTGCGTCAGCCGGATGTTTCTCTTCCTTTTCAGGTTGAGGTTGACGCTTCTGAAATTGGGGCAGGTGCTGTTTTGTCTCAGAGGAATTCTGATGGTTCCTTGATGAAACCGTGTGCCTTCTTTTCTCGAAAATTTTCACCTGCGGAACGCAATTATGATGTCGGCAATCGTGAGTTGTTGGCTATGAAGTGGGCATTTGAGGAGTGGCGACATTGGCTTGAGGGGGCCAAGCACCGTATTGTGGTCTTGACCGATCATAAGAATCTGATTTACCTCGAGTCTGCCAAACGGCTGAATCCCAGACAGGCCCGATGGTCCCTGTTTTTCTCCCGTTTTGATTTTGTGGTCTCGTATCTTCCGGGTTCTAAGAATGTTAAGGCTGATGCCCTCTCTAGGAGCTTTTTGCCTGATTCTCCTGGGGTCCTTGAGCTGGTCGGCATTCTGAAGGAAGGGGTGATTCTTTCTGCCATCTCCCCTGATTTACGAGGGGTTCTTCAGGAATTTCAGGCCGATAAACCTGACCGCTGTCCAGTGGGGAAACTGTTTGTTCCTGACAGATGGACTAGTAAAGCGATTTCTGAGGTTCATTGTTCTGTGTTGGCTGGCCATCCTGGGATTTTTGGTACCAGAGATTTGGTTGGTAGGTCCTTTTGGTGGCCTTCTTTGTCACGGGATGTGCGTTCTTTTGTGCAGTCCTGTGGGACTTGTGCACGGGCCAAGCCTTGCTGTTCCCGCGCTAGTGGGTTGCTTTTGCCTTTGCCGGTCCCTGAGAGGCCTTGGACGCATATTTCTATGGATTTTATTTTGGATCTTCCGGTTTCCCAGAGGATGTCTGTTATCTGGGTGGTTTGTGACCGGTTTTCTAAGATGGTTCATTTGGTACCTTTGCCTAAGTTGCCTTCCTCTTCTGATTTGGTTCCGTTGTTTTTTCAGCATGTGGTTTGTTTGCATGGCATTCCGGAGAATATTGTGTCCGATAGAGGTTCCCAGTTTGTTTCTAGGTTTTGGCGGTCCTTTTGTGCTAGGCTGGGCATTGATTTGTCTTTTTCTTCCGCATTTCATCCTCAGACAAATGGTCAAACCGAGCGAACTAATCAGACTTTGGAAACTTATTTGAGATGCTTTGTGTCTGCTGATCAGGATGATTGGGTGGCTTTCTTGCCATTGGCCGAGTTTGCCCTTAATAATCGGGCTAGTTCTGCTCCCTTGGTTTCACCCTTCTTTTGTAACTCTGGTTTTCATCCTCGTTTTTCTTCAGGGCAGGTTGAGCCTTCTGATTGTCCTGGGGTGGACTCTGTGGTTGACAGGTTGCAGCAAATTTGGGCTCATGTTGTTGACAATTTGGTGTTGTCTCAGGAAGGGGCTCAGCGTTTTGCTAACCGTCGTCGGTGTGTTGGTTCCCGACTTCGGGTTGGGGATTTGGTCTGGTTGTCTTCCCGTCATGTTCCTATGAAGGTTTCTTCCCCTAAGTTTAAGCCTCAGTTTATTGGCCCTTATAGGATTTCTGAGATTATCAATCCAGTGTCTTTTCATTTGGCACTTCCAGCCTCTTTTTCCATCCATAATGTTTTTCATAGATCTTTGTTGCGGAAATATGTGGTGCCCGTTGTTCCCTCTGTTGATCCTCCTGCCCCGGTGTTGATTGATGGGGAGTTGGAGTATGTGGTTGAGAAGATTTTGGATTCTCGTTTTTCGAGGCGGAAGCATCAGTATCTTGTCAAATGGAAGGGTTATGGCCAGGAGGATAATTATTGGGTTGTTGCCTCCGATGTTCATGCTGAGGATTTGGTTCGTGCCTTTCATTTGGCTCGTCCGGATCGGACTGGGGGCTCTGGTGAGGGTTCGGTGACTCCTCCTCAAGGGGGGGGGGTACTGTTGTGAATTCTGCTCTTGGGCTCCCTCCGGTGGTTATCAGTGGTAGCGCTGCTGTCTCTGGATCACAGCATTTATCAGGTGTTTCCACTTTTTGCATTTCTGACTGGGCTATTTAGTCTTGCTTGACCCTTTAGTCAGTGCCAGTTGTCCATTGTTCCCGGAGGATTCACATCCCTGCCTGGTCTCTCCTGCTTTGCTGTTCATTCCAACAAAGATAAGTTCTGGCCTTGATTTTTGCTGTCCACATGCTGTGGGCTTTATTGTTCAGTTCTTTTCCATGTTTTTGTCTTGTCCAGCTTGGTCTGTATAAGGATTTGTTTAGCCAAGCTGGTATCTCTGGAGATGCAGATATACCCTCCTTATCGTTAGTTAGATGTGGAGATTTTGTATTTTCTGTGGTGGATATTTTCTAGTGTTTTAATATGGACCGCATAGTACTCTGTCCTATCCTTTCTATTTAGCTAGAAGTGGCCTCCGGCTGTGTCGAGATGTCTAGGGAGTGAAAGGTACATTCCACGGCTACTTCTAGTTGCGGTGTTAAGTTCAGGGTCTGCGGTAAGTACAGGTACCACCTTCTCCAGAGTATGTCTCATGCTGCTCTTAGGCCACCAGATCATAACAGGACACATTTTGTAAGTGTTTAGTTCTGCGTTTGCAAGGAGCATAATTAAAAGAGCCACCTTTACCTTTTGCATCATTGGTGCTGCACAAGGTGGCTCTTTCAGCTACAAACTTGCTCCAATTAGGCATCAGCCTACACGCTGCTCCTCCTGCTTTCCCTGGGCTTCAACACCGCCAGTTGCTGCCCGGAAGTGCTGTCTGCACAGTCAACAGTCATTCCTCTTTTATTGGGGTTCAGTAACACAGCTCTTCCCCTGCTGTGTTGGGGCAATACCTCCAGCCTGCTCCTCCTGCTGTCCATGGGTTTCAACACCGCCAGTTGCTGCCCGGAAGTGCTGTCTGCACAGTCAACAGTCGCTCCTCTCTTATTGGGGTTCAGTAACGCCAGCTGTTCCCCCGCTGTGTTGCGGCAATACCTCCAGCCTGCTCTTCCTGCTGTCCCTGGGCTTCAACACCGCCAGTTGCTGCCCGGAAGTGCTGTCTCCACAGTCAACAGTCGCTCTTCTGTTATTGGGGTTCAGTAACGCCAGCTGTTCCCCTGCTGTGTAGCGGCAATACCTCCAGCCCGCTCTTCCTGCTGTCCCTGGGCTTCAGCACCACCAGTTGCTGCCCAGGAGTGCTGTCTGCACACTCAACACTTGCTGCCGTGTTACTGGGGTTCAGTAACGCCAGCTGTTCCCCTGCTGTGTTGGGGCAATACCTCCAGCCCACTCCTCCTGCTGTCCCTGGGCTTCAACACCGCCAGTTGCTGCTCGGAAGTGCTGTCTGCACAGTCAACAGTCATTCCTCTTTTATTGGGGTTCAGTAACACCAGCTCTTCCCCTGCTGTGTTGGGGCAATACCTCCAGCCCGCTCCTCCTGCTGTCCCTGGGCTTCAACACCGCCAGTTGCTGCCTGGAAGTGCTGTCTGCACAGTCAACACTTGCTGCTATGTTATTGGGGTTCAGTAACGCCAGCTGCTCCCCTGCTGTGTTGCGGCAATACCTCCAGCATGCTCTTCCTGCTGTCCCTGGGCTTCAACACCGCCAGTTGCTCCCCGAAAGTGCTGTCTGCACAGTCAACAGTCGCTCCTCTGTTATTGGGGTTCAGTAACGTCAGCTGCTCCCCTGCTGTGTTGCGGCAATACCTCCAGCCTGCTCTTCCTGCTGTCCCTGAGCTTCAACACCGCCAGTTGCTGCCCGGAAGTGCTGTCTGCACAGTCAACAGTCGCTCTTCTGTTATTGGGGTTCAGTAACGCCAGCTGTTCCCCTGCTGTGTAGCGGCAGTACCTCCAGCCCGCTCTTCCTGCTGTCCCTGGGCTTCAGCACCACCAGTTGCTGCCCAGGAGTGCTGTCTGCACAGTCAACACTTGCTGCCGTGTTACTGGGGTTCAGTAACGCCAGCTGCTCCCCTGCTGTGTTGCGGCAATAGCTCTAGCCTGCTTCTCCTGCTGTCCCTGGGCTTCAACACCGCCAGTTGCTGCCCGGAAGTGCTGTCTGCACAGTCAACAGTCGCTCCTCTGTTATTGGGGTTCAGTAATGCCAGCTGTTCCCCTGCTGTGTTGCGGCAATACCTCCAGCCTGCTCCTCCTGCTGTCCATGGGTTTCAACACCGCCAGTTGCTGCCCGGAAGTGCTGTCTGCACAGTCAACAGTCGCTCCTCTCTTATTGGGGTTCAGTAATGCCAGCTGTTCCCCTGCTGTGTTGCGGCAATACCTCAAGCCTGCTCCTCCTGCTGTCCCTGGGCTTCAACACCACCAGTTGCTGCCCGGAAATGCTGTCTGCACAGTCAGCACTTGCTGCCGTGTTATTGGGGTTCAGTAATGCCAGCTTCCCCTCTGCTCTGCTGTGTTGCGGCAATAGCTCTAGCCTGCTCATCCTGCTGTCCCTGGGCTTCAACACTGCCAGTTGCTGCCCGGAAGTGCTATCTGCACAGTCAACAGTCGCTCCTCTGTTATTGGGGTTCAGTAATGCCAGCTGCTCCCCTGCTGTGTTGCGGCGATACCTCCAGCCTGCTCCTCCTGCTGTCCCTGGGCTTCAACACCACCAGTTGCTGCCGGGAAGTGCTGTCTGCACAGTCAACACTTGCTGCTGTGTTATTGGGGTTCAGTAATGCCAGCTGCTCCCCTGCTGTGTTGCGGAAATAGCTCTAGCCTGCTCCTCTGGAGCGGCCCCCAAACGCAGGGCACCGGGGTACTCGGTACCGGTCTCTTGGTTCTGTGGATGTCACGGTGGCCTGACCCGGTCCATGGCCCTGCTAAGGGGCATCCAATTAAAGATGTAGGTGATGGAGTAGGTCGCAGTAAATAACGAGGACACAGGGTTGCAGTCTCTTTACCTCTTTACTGAAGGCTTCGGCATCTGCAATCCAGAGCACTGCTAACAGGGCTGGCTGAGACCGGCCCCTCCGAAGGCACATCCAGAGTTCCCTTTGCAGGTGGAAATCAGTAGCCTTCCTGCTAGCGCCTGTGTGTTGTAGTACCTCCCTGCTGAGGACCACAGGATAGTCCTCACAACTGTCGTGTATGTTTCTATTCTTTCTCTCCGTCCCCCAGATGATATGGCTAGGACACACCCCTATGACGGGGTAGGCCTGGAGTTATTTTATAGGGACCCTAGAGACACCCTTCTTCCACAATTGCCTCTCTTGTCTTCATTAGGTGTAAAGGTGAGACAGCCAACCTAAAGTTAACTGCCCTACCGTAGTTCAAAGTAATGCGTAGAGTCTATTACTTCCTCAGCGTTCCGCCCCCGGCTACGCGCCTCAGAAGGATGTTGCTGATCTTGAAGCACGACTCATTCTGGTTCTATCACCTTTGTGCTGTGATCCCGTTTCTCACTTCTCCACAATATACCTCACTTTGTGTCCTTTCTTAGGAGTCTGCCGCTATATGGTACAGTCACGGCTCTGTAACGATCTGTCTGTGTTAGGCCGCTGTCAGGATCCCACCCCTGACAGGTCCTCTCTCCAACTCTTCCCAACTGCTTTCTCCCTAACTTCCTATCCAACCCCCAATTTTACCCATCTGTGAGGAGTGGCCTAGTAAATAGGAACTTTTGCACCCCCCGGTGGCCGGAGTGTGAAGTGTAATGTGTGACTGTGATACCTGGCAAGGAGAACTCTTTTAGTGAAATCAGAAGTACCACCACTCCCCCTGGAGGAAGAGCGAAGTTACTGCAACGACCAGACTCTGGGGCGCTGCACCTCCTGCTGTCCCTGGGCTTCAATACCGCCAGTTGCTGCCCGGAAGTGCTGTCTGCACAGTCAACAGTCACTCCTCTGTTATTGGGGTTCAGTAACGCCAGCTGCTCCCCGGCTGTGTTGCGGCAATAGCTCTAGCCTGCTCCTCCTACTGTCCCTGGGCTTCAACACTGCCAGTTGCTGCCCGGAAGTGCTGTCTGCACAGTCAACACTTGCTGCCGTGTTATTGAGGTTAAGTAATGCCAGCTGTTCCCCTGCTGTGTTGCGGCAATAGCTCTAGCCTGCTCCTCCTGCTGTCCCTGGGCTTCAACACCGCCAGTTGCTGCCCGGGAGTGCTGTCTGCACAGTCAACAGTTGCTCCTCTGTTATTGGGGTTCAGTAACGCCAGCTGCTCCCCTGCTGTGTTGCGGCAATACCTCCAGCCTGCTCCTCCTGCTGTCACTGGGCTTCAACACCGCCAGCTGCTGAGCGCTAGTGCTGTCTGCACAGTCAACAGTCGCTCCTCTGTTATTGGGGTTCAGTAACGCCAGCTGTTCCCCTGCTGTGTTGCGGCAATACCTCCAGCCTGCTCCTCCTGCTGTCCCTGGGCTTCTACACTGCCAGTTGCTGCCTGGAAGTGCTGTCTGCACAGTCAACACTTGCTGCTGTGTTATTGGGGTTCAGTAATGCCAGCTGCTCCCCTGCTGTGTTGCGGCAATAGCTTTAGCCTCCTTCTCCTTCTGTCCCTGGGCTTCAACACCGCCAGTTGCTGCCCGAAAGTGCTGTCTGCACAGTCAACAGTCGCTCCTCTGTTATTGGGGTTCAGTATCGCCAACTGCTCCCCTTCTGTGTTGCGGCAATACCTCCAGCCTGCTCCTCCTGCTGTCCCTGGGCTTCAACACCGCCAGTTGCTGCCTGGAAGTGCTGTTTGCACAGTCAACATTCGCTCCTCTGTTATTGGGGTTCAGTAATGCCAGCTGTTCCCCTGCTGTGTTGTGGCAATACTTCCAGCCTGCTCTTCCTGCTGTCCCTGGGCTTCAAAACCGCCAGTAGCTGCCCGGAAGAGCTGTCTGCACAGTCAACAGTCGCTCCTCTGTTATTGGGGTTCAGTAACGCCAGCTGTTCCCCTGCTGTGTTGCGGCAATACCTCCTGCCTGCTCCTCCTGCTGTCCCTGGGCTTCAACACCGCCAGTTGCTGCCCGGAAGTGCTGTCGGCTCAGTCAACACTTGCTACCGAGTTATTGGGGATCAGTAATGCCAGCTGCTCCCCTGCTGTGTTGCGGCAATAGCTCTAGCCTGCTCCTCCTGCTGTCCCTGGGCTTCAACACCGCCAGTTGCTGCCCGGGAGTGCTGTCTGCACAGTCAATAGTTGCTCCTCTGTTATTGGGGTTCAGTAACGCCAGCTGCTCCCTTGCTGTGTTGCGGCAATACCTCCAGCCTGCTCCTCCTGCTGTCCCTGGGCTTCAACACGGCCAGTTGCTGAGCGCTAGTGCTGTCTGCACAGTCAACAGTCGCTCCTCTGTTATTGGGGTTCAGTAACGCCAGCTGTTCCCCTGCTGTGTTGCGGCAATACCTCCAGCCTGCTCCTCCTGCTGTCCTGGGCTTCTACACCGCCAGTTGCTGCCTGGAAGTGCTGTCTGCACAGTCAACACTTGCTGCTGTGTTATTGGGGTTCAGTAATGCCAGCTGCTCCCCTGCTGTGTTGCGGCAATAGCTCTAGCCTGCTTCTCCTTCTGTCCCTGGGCTTCAACACCGCCAGTTGCTGCCCGAAAGTGCTGTCTGCACAGTCAACAGTCGCTCCTCTGTTATTGGGGTTCAGTAACGCCAACTGCTCCCCTTCTGTGTTGCGGCAATACCTCCAGCCTGCTCCTCCTGCTGTCCCTGGGCTTCAACACCGCCAGTTGCTGCCCGGAAGTGCTGTTTGCACAGTCAACATTCGCTCCTCTGTTATTGGGGTTCAGTAATGCCAGCTGTTCCCCTGCTGTGTTGTGGCAATACTTCCAGCCTGCTCTTCCTGCTGTCCCTGGGCTTCAAAACCGCCAGTAGCTGCCCGGAAGAGCTGTCTGCACAGTCAACAGTCGCTCCACTGTTATTGGGGTTCAGTAACGCCAGCTGTTCCCCTGCTGTGTTGCGGCAATACCTCCTGCCTGCTCCTCCTGCTGTCCCTGGGCTTCAACACCGCCAGTTGCTGCCCGGAAGTGCTGTCGGCACAGTCAACACTTGCTACCGAGTTATTGGGGATCAGTTATGCCAGCTGCTCCCCTGCTGTGTTGCGGCAATAGCTCTAGCCTGCTCCTCCTGCTGTCCCTGGGCTTCAACACCGCCAGTTGTTGCACGGAAGTGCTGTCTGCACAGTCAACATTCGCTCCTCTGTTATTGGGGTTCAGTAACGCCAGCTGCTCCCCTGCTGTGTTGCGGCAATACCTCCAGCCTGCTCCTCCTGCTGTCCCTGGGCTTCAACACCGCCAGTTGCTGCCAGGAAATGCTGTCTGCAGAGTCAACACTTGCTGCCATGTTATTGGGGTTCAGTAACGCCAGCTGCTCCCCTGCTGTGTTGCGGCAATAGCTCTAGCCTGCTCCTCCTGCTGTCCCTGGGCTTCAACACTGCCAGTTGCTGCCCGGAAGTGCTGTCTGCAGAGTCAACAGTCGCTCCTCTGTTATTGGGGTTCTGTAACGCCAGCTGTTCCCCTGCTGTGATGCGGCAATACCTCCAGCCTGCTCCTCCTGCTGTCCCTGGGCTTCAACACTGCCAGTTGCTGCCCGGAAGTGCTGTCTGCACAGTCAACACTTGCTGCTGTGTTATTGGGGTTCAGTAACGCCAGCTGTTCCCCTGCTGTGTTGTGGCAATACCTCCAGCCTGCTCCTACTGCTGTCCCTGGGCTTCAACACCGCCAGTTGCTGCCCAGAAGTGCTGTCTGCACAGTCAACACTTGCTGCTGTGTTATTGGGGTTCAGTAACGCCAGCTGCTCCCCTGCTGTGTTGCGGCAATAGCTCCAGCCTGCTCCTCCTGCTGTCCCTGGGCTTTAACACCGCCAGTTGCTGCCCGGAAGTGCTGTCTGCACAGTCAACACTTGCTGCCGTGTTATTGGGGTTCAGTAACGCCAGCTGCTCCCCTGCTGTGTTGCGGCAATAGCTCTAGCCTTCTCCTCCTGCTGTCTGTTGTGATTTTGCTTTTTGCTCCCTCTAGTGGTCATTAGTGATTTGACTCTGGAGCGTCTGTCTTTTCCTATATCCTCACCTGGGCCGTTAGTTCAGGGGCGTTGCTATATAAGCTCCCTGGACCTTCAGTTCAATGCCTGGCATCGTTGAAATCAGAGCTAATCTGTTGTGCTCTTGTCTTCTGATCCTGGTTCCTGTTTTTCAAGCTAAGTCTGCTTCTTTGCTTTTTGCTTTTGTTTTGTTTGGTATTTTTGTCCAGCTTGTTCCTATCTGTATCCTGACCTTTGCTGGAAGCTCTAGGGGGCTGGTGTTCTCCCCCCGGACCGTTAGACGGTTCGGGGGTTCTTGAATCTCCAGCGTTGATTTTTATAGGGTTTTTGTTGACCAGATAAGTTATCTTGCTATATTCTGCTATTAGTAAGCTGGCCTCTCTTTGCTGAACCTGGTTCATTTCTGTGTTTGTCATTTCCTCTTACCTCACCGTTATTATTTGTGGGGGGCTTGTATCTTGCTTTGGGGTCCCTTTCTCTGGAGGCAAGAGAGGTCTTTGTTTTCTTCTCCTAGGGGTAGTTAGATTCTCCGGCTGGCGCGAGTCATCTAGCGATCACCGTAGGCATGATCCCCGGCTACTTCTAGTGTTGGCGTTAGGAGTAGCTATTTGGTCAACCCAGTTACCACAGCCCTATGACCTGGATTTTTGTATCTTGCAGACTTACACGTTCCTCTGAGACCCTGTCCACTGGGGTCATAACAGTATGCCAGGCCTCCTCATAGGGAATGTGACTGTGCAATAGATTTGATTCCAGGCAGTAAATTTCCTAAGGGAAGACTGTTTAATCTGTCGATACCTGAACATACCGCTATGCGTTCATATATCAAGGAGTCTCTGGAGAAAGGACACATCCGTCCGTCTTCTTCCCCTCTTGGTGCGGGATTCTTTTTTGTGGCTAAAAAGGACGGATCTTTGAGGCCTTGTATTGACTATCGGCTTTTAAATAAGATCACTGTCAAATTTCAGTATCCTTTGCCGCTGTTGTCTGACTTGTTTGCCCGGATTAAAGGTGCCAAGTGGTTTACCAAGATAGACCTTCGTGGTGCGTACAACCTTGTGCGCATTAAGCAAGGGGATGAATGGAAAACCGCATTCAATACGCCCGAAGGTCATTTTGAGTACTTGGTGATGCCTTTTGGGCTCTCTAATGCCCCTTCAGTTTTTCAGTCCTTTATGCATGACATTTTCCGGAACTATCTGGATAAATCTCTGATCGTTTATCTGGATGATATTCTGGTTTTTTCTGATAATTGGGACTCGCATGTGGAGCAGGTCAGGATGGTCTTTAAAATTTTGCGTGAAAATTCTTTGTTTGTCAAGGGCTCAAAGTGTCTTTTTGGTGTACAGAAGGTTCCCTTTTTGGGGTTCATTTTTTCCCCTTCTGCTGTGGAGATGGACCCAGTCAAGGTCCGAGCTATTCTTGATTGGACTCAGCCCTCGTCAGTTAAGAGTCTTCAGAAGTTCTTGGGTTTCGCTAACTTCTACCGTCGTTTTATCGCTAACTTTTCTAGCATTGTGATACCTTTGACGGATATGACCAAGAAGGGCTCCGATGTGGTTAATTGGGCTCCTGCTGCCGTGGAGGCTTTCCAGGAGTTGAAACGTCGGTTTACTTCGGCGCCTGTTTTGTGCCAGCCTGATGTCTCGCTTCCCTTTCAAGTTGAGGTGGATGCTTCAGAGATTGGAGCAGGGGCCGTTTTGTCGCAGAGAGGCCCTGGTTGCTCTGTTATGAGACCTTGCGCCTTTTTCTCTAGGAAGTTTTCGCCTGCGGAGCGAAATTATGATGTGGGCAATCGGGAGTTGTTGGCCATGAAATGGGCATTTGAGGAGTGGCGTCATTGGCTCGAGGGTGCTAAGCATCGTGTGGTGGTCTTGACTGATCACAAAAATCTGATGTATCTCGAGTCTGCTAAACGCCTGAATCCTAGACAGGCCCGCTGGTCATTGTTTTTCTCCCGATTTGACTTTGTTGTCTCGTATTTACCAGGTTCAAAGAATGTGAAGGCCGATGCTCTTTCCAGGAGCTTTGTGCCTGATGCTCCTGGAGTCGCTGAACCTGTTGGTATTCTTAAGGATGGTATTATCTTGTCAGCTATTTCTCCTGATCTGCGACGTGTGTTGCAGAGATTTCAGGCTGATAGGCCTGATTCTTGTCCACCTGACAGACTGTTTGTGCCTGATAAGTGGACCAGCAGAGTCATTTCCGAGGTTCATTCCTCGGTGTTGGCAGGTCACCCAGGAATTTTTGGCACCAGAGATCTGGTGGCCAGATCCTTTTGGTGGCCTTCCTTGTCTAGGGATGTGCGGTCATTTGTACAGTCCTGTGGGACTTGTGCTCGAGCTAAGCCTTGCTGTTCTCGTGCCAGCGGGTTGCTCTTGCCCTTGCCTGTCCCTAAGAGACCTTGGACACATATCTCCATGGATTTCATTTCTGATCTTCCGGTGTCTCAGGGCATGTCTGTTATCTGGGTGATATGTGATCACTTCTCCAAGATGGTCCATTTGGTTCCTTTGCCTAAACTGCCTTCCTCTTCCGATCTGGTTCCTGTGTTTTTCCAGAACGTGGTTCGTTTGCACGGCATCCCTGAGAATATTGTGTCAGACAGAGGATCCCAGTTCGTTTCCAGATTCTGGCGATCCTTTTGTAGTAGGATGGGCATTGACTTGTCATTTTCGTCTGCTTTCCATCCTCAGACTAATGGACAGACGGAGCGAACTAATCAGACTTTGGAGGCTTATTTGAGGTGTTTTGTCTCTGCGGATCAGGACGATTGGGTGACCTTCTTGCCGTTAGCTGAGTTTGCCCTTAATAATCGGGCTAGTTCCGCCACCTTGGTTTCGCCGTTTTTCTGCAACTCTGGTTTCCACCCTCGTTTTTCTTCGGGTCATGTGGAACCTTCTGACTGCCCTGGGGTGGATTCTGTGGTGGATAGGTTGCAGCGGATCTGGAATATTGTGGTGGACAAGTTGTCACAGGAGAGGGCTCAGCGCTTTGCCAACCGCCGCCGCGGTGTGGGTCCCTGACTACGTGTTGGGGATTTGGTGTGGCTTTCTTCCCGCTTTGTTCCTATGAAGGTTTC